>NW_017153913.1:0-255 GCF_001652005.2 Ceratina calcarata
TTAGGGGCGCTAACTCTTGGATTTTTTTGCACTTCACGTATTATAGTCTTTCAGCTAAAATTAGTCTTAGCAGTTAAAATCTTTGGTCTTCCAACACGTTTTTTATTTAACAAATTATTATTAGTTTTTATACGTTCAATTATATATTGGATAGTAGATTTACTTCTGCCAATAAGTTTTGCTATCCCAACATAACTTTTGCCATCTTTGTGTAATTTAAAAATTATTTTACACTCTTCTACAGTAGTCTCGGAC
>NW_017153914.1:0-255 GCF_001652005.2 Ceratina calcarata
CTGATATAATACTGATGAGTATTAATGATATGATTCATATCTTGTAGATAAGATATCTTTTAACATACATATTTCACATCTTGCCACGCAATAGGAGAATACATATAAATCATTGACGAATGTCGCAACCTTCAGAGATTCCCATTTCACATATTAACGTAAAGGCAGAAATCGTTAGAAAATTCAATAAATCAAACGCTGTTAAAAAACCTTGAAATCTTCAATTCTTCTTCATCATACACGAAATCTTACTTC
>NW_017153915.1:0-255 GCF_001652005.2 Ceratina calcarata
AGCTCCTCCTCATTTTCGGGCGTAAAGGGAGTTCTGGGACACCCTGTATATTCATGTGCACAAAGTATGCATATTTTTCAAGCGCCCTGCGCACACATTCGCGTGTACAATAAATTAAACGAGTGATATTAAGATTCTTAATGAAACTAATAACTGTAACGACTACAAAAAACTAATGAACACCCGTTAGCGAAAATCGGTCGAAAACCGCGGGGACCGCCGACCTAACGACACGGATTGTTTATTAACAGCGTC
>NW_017153916.1:0-255 GCF_001652005.2 Ceratina calcarata
AAATTGGTGAACGTTGCGAGGCTAAGTCCGCCGATCGTGCGGCCACCGTAACCTCCAAACTTGGTGAACGTTGCGTGGCTAGGTCCTCCGATCTTGCGAGGAGTGCATCCTCCAATTTGGCATTGCGCCATATCTTTCATTATAAGGTAAGAGCTCTCCGACGCGAATGATCATTCGACTGCGTGCGATTTAGTATACACATTTCCGTAGCAGTAAAGTTTGTATATTTAATAATCTCTATTATAACTTCAGTTG
>NW_017153918.1:0-255 GCF_001652005.2 Ceratina calcarata
TTTAGCTACAAATCATAAACATACTATGCATTTTATTCAAGCGAATCTTAATCGCTCACCCACTGCCCAATCATTATTAGAGAGATACGTCACACAAAGAAACATCTGCGTCGCCATTATCTCAGAACCGCACAACCCTCGCAGATCTGGCTGGTTAGGTGATTCCTCGAATAGAGCTGCGATTATTGCGGAAAGCTCCTACTCTCATCAAGTAAGTTCAATCCTCTGTAAAGAAAATATAGTTGCTATCACCAC
>NW_017153919.1:0-255 GCF_001652005.2 Ceratina calcarata
ACCTGAATTTCATAATTTCATCATTAATTGCCGTATTGAAAATTATATCTAATTGCTGTCGTCCCTCTATCTTAATTTTCTACTTAGTTTAATATTCTTCATTGAGGTCTGATTTTGATTGCTAAGTCTTATCTCTGATTATTACCCTCATCCGCTGTCCTCGAACGTGATCTTATGCACGTTTCTTTTCTTTTCTTTCCATCGACGCTCTTTATTTTTCTACGACTATCCTCTTTCTCTTTTACCCTGCCAATG
>NW_017153920.1:0-255 GCF_001652005.2 Ceratina calcarata
TCGAGTTGCATTCCTTGAATTACAAATGCTAATACGTTTAAAGGAAATGTGAAGGAAGTTCTGACTCAACTTCGTTGCAAACCAATAGCGACACAATGTAGGCACGTTAACAGAACAACTGTACCATTTCTATAATCTTTGAATTTCGAAAAGTGACTTTGATCGCTATGACTTTTATCCCTTGTCATTAAAAAAACTTCCTATCTGTTTCATTCATCAATCAAAATTATCGTAATGATCTACTTGTTGAGAGCA
>NW_017153921.1:0-255 GCF_001652005.2 Ceratina calcarata
ACGTCTGTGACGTGACACAGTGGTACAATCTAAAAATCCTGCATGGCGTGTAGAGTGACGGTAGGGTTCGGTATCGATCAGTAGAACATCCTGTTCTACTTTTGCTGTTCTAAATTTCTACGACCGTCTCCCATCTTGTTTTTTATGCAGCCCTTCGCGTGAGACAGCCCGTTCTTACCTGAGTACGTGCGAATTTAATTATAGCACACTTCACCAAGAAATAAGTGAATTTTTCTTCCGAGCCTGGTGCTGATA
>NW_017153922.1:0-3461 GCF_001652005.2 Ceratina calcarata
AGATGCTTTAAAGTTCTGTAAGAAATAGGAAGCTTTATTTGAAATTCATTTATACAGATATTAATAAACACGAGGAAAAGGGTGGAGGTATGAAGTACGAAGAAGACCATCGCAGTCTCGATGATGACAAGGGTGAACAGGTATCATTTTATAAAACTATATAAGAATTTTATAAATTCTCTGTTCTATGATAACGTAATATGATAAAAATTAATAATAGCGTTAATTTTGAGTCGCGATGCAATATCACAAATCTCCCTGGCAGCATAAGGATGTCCTCTTTCTCCTGGCAGTCGCCCTCATCATTGACGTCCAACCTACGACGTCCAAGACTCTCTCTCTCTTTCTCTCCCTTTTCATTGGCCGTAATATTAGTGTCCAAGCCGGTGTTCCCGGGGGATTATTTATTACACGGTCGTTGTTGCGCGAAACGACATCCTTGCAGCGGCCGAACGACGCTCCTTTCTTCAACGGGAAAATATTCTTCGTAAACGACGCGATGATATTTTCGCCCTCCCTCCCTTTTGTGCGTACCGGATATTGCTTCTCTCACTTTTATACCGTGAAGGCCGCTGTCCGAACGGCAATTAATTCGTTCAACCCCCTCCTTGTCATAAAATTTTTTCTCAAATTGATAGACAAGATAAACGGTCTTCAATTTTTTCCTACACTGTTTCTTTCTTATGTCTACCATAAACGCTTTTTTACGACACAAAAGACGAACGTTAGCTAAAGAGAATCCACCGATTCATCGTAATCGGAAATTATAATTTCGTGGAAATAGGGTTACAAAGTATTCGACGAGTTCGACAAGGGCGAGAAGGGACACCACGATAAGGAAAATCATAAGAAGAGCTACGCCGAGAAGGAAGGCGAGGAGGAGACGAAGCACGAGGAGGCGGACCATTACGACGAGAGCCACCGCGGCGAGGACGGTGAAAAGGCTGCGAAATTTGACGAGGAAGGGAAACATCAAAAGGGGTACAGTACCAAAGGCGAGCACAGTGTGTTCAAAAAGGTACGCTTAAAAAGATCACGATGCTTAGCACGACTAACGGCGGGGGAGTAATTAAATTATTATTTAATTAACGTAGACACCGGTCTCCATCCAATCTATTCCATGCTTATTAAGCTTGATGTGAAGTAAGAGTTTCTCGATTCATTTTAAACTTTCATAAAGTTCGAAATTGAATTTTTCAAACATCAAATACAGCCAAGTCCGCGTGATTTAATTAAAAAGTTAAACGGTGAGGTAAATGTTTCAGGACGAGTACGAGAAGAAACACGATTTCTACGATGAGTACCACGAAGACGGGGAGCACGAGAAACACGGCGGTTATCACCACGAGCACGAGGGCAAGAAGGGTGGACACGAGAAGAAGGGACACACCGACTCTGCTCGCCGCGAGGTCTGCACTTATTTTGTCTATTCTATTTACATAATCTTAAGCTTCTTAATTTCCACGTGCCATAAACTGTATCAATCGTATCAGCATCATCACGGTAAGAAGAAGAAGCAGGAGGAGGGTCATCATCATCGTAAGCAAAAGGGTCGCAAGCTCGACGAAGGTCACGATAGTCACCATCGACACGACAAGAAATATGGAAATAAAGGTGGACACGAGTCAGGGAAGAAATGGATTACCAGTAGCGGTCACTAAGTTACTCCAGTTCAAATTATGTTTAAAAAATGATATCATTCAGCTAGTCAACGAGAGAAAATATTAAAACAATAAAGAGTTTATAATATAATTTAGTAAAAGGTTGAACATTTCCTCGTGGAAGAATTCTGCGAGAACAGTGACGTCTTTCGTTGAATTCTTGGCCAGATATATGTATGTACGTAATACGTATGTATATACCGCGTAGAGGAACGCAAGAGGGAAGTAGTCGAACGTGGTAACAGAAAGCATGCACGTAAATAGCGGTACAGGTGTGTGAAATTGTGTCTGTTCGTTGACTATTCGAGGTGTGACAGCCCTTAATAAGTGCAGCCCCAGTGGAAAGCTCCAGGAAATGGAGTCTCCGTTATTCAGACGATGTCTATATTCCACGATGCATACATCCCATTGTTTATTAATTTACAAATATATTTTACGATCTTCCTATATTAGTTTAGTCAGTTTAATCATACTCGATCTTTCGTTCAGTATACAAGTTTCGATATAATTAAATGGAAATACTAAGGAAAGCTTCCTTAGCATTATAATTTATTATTAAAATATGACGGATCGTACTACATAGAAAATTAAATGGAAATCTTTCAGAAATTGAGTTTGCGTTCTGTTTCCGGAATTAAATTTCTAAGCATCGCAGGAGAATATGGAATATCTCTCGAAGGATAACGAAATGTTGCACCATTTTCAAGGATTCAATTCTACTTCTACAGGCATTTAAAAATGTCTGTACCAAAGGAATTGCATTTCGTAGATATTTTGTGCAGCGATTCGATCGGGAGTTTAAATTCGTAATCTAAATTCATCGAATGCCATTCCTATTTCGAATTTAAATCGAGCATTAACTCTGAATTATTCACATTTCGCTCTTTCACACGTGATGTAACGGAATTGCAAAAATNATCTTTCAGAAATTGAGTTTGCGTTCTGTTTCCGGAATTAAATTTCTAAGCATCGCAGGAGAATATGGAATATCTCTCGAAGGATAACGAAATGTTGCACCATTTTCAAGGATTCAATTCTACTTCTACAGGCATTTAAAAATGTCTGTACCAAAGGAATTGCATTTCGTAGATATTTTGTGCAGCGATTCGATCGGGAGTTTAAATTCGTAATCTAAATTCATCGAATGCCATTCCTATTTCGAATTTAAATCGAGCATTAACTCTGAATTATTCACATTTCGCTCTTTCACACGTGATGTAACGGAATTGCAAAAATTCATTATTGCACGCCACTATTTGCCGATTATTGCCAAACGATGTCTATCATTTGTATTTGATAAACTGTCAAAAATAGAAAAAAGTATAGCGACGATGTTAAAACATCGTTGCGACAGCGTGGCCGGCGCACGTCCTTTCGAGAGATCGAATAAAAGGAAATAACGGAACCGTTTCGATCACGGTAGCCGATCAACCGAGAAGCCCGTTCCGAGCGATCTTTCGCTCGGCCCGCGACGGCTATCCCGGGCGTGAAAAGTGAAAATCTTGGCGTGAAATTGGCCACGGTCCGCTAACGCGTTCCATTGTCGCGATTCCCGATGCCGTACGAATACGCCTAGCGTTATCGACTCGGTTGAAATTGCGAAGCCAGCCGTACCTCTTATCACAGTTATGGAACGCCTTCCCATTCTTCTTCTCCAAGGTTAATTAGTTCCGAACGGGACTCTCTTAACAGTTCGCGATATCGTGCAGCTGTAATATAATGCATGGCAGTAATAAAAAAAGCAATGTATGTACATGTCTTATATTTGCAATGTATGAAAGGCAGGCATTGCATAGAATA
>NW_017153923.1:0-255 GCF_001652005.2 Ceratina calcarata
AAACCTTTATTTCTTCTTATATTGAAGTAAATTATCTCTAATAAGATGAAGAAAGCTAATTAAAGAAATCATCTATAACAGAAGTGGAGAACATATTCTGTAATAATAATAATCGGAAAGATTGGTTAGAGAAAGAATTTTCCTAACGACTTGCAAGCAATACCTGTCTACGTCTGTCATGAGGTATCAACAAGGATGAAGTGACTTGTTGCAGAGGGTCATCAATCACAATTCTACATTTTAACACTTTTATTG
>NW_017153924.1:0-255 GCF_001652005.2 Ceratina calcarata
GAAATCCAATTTGATTCTCTGCTAAAGCAAAAATGTATGGAAGTTGGAATTGCAGATTTTTATACATATTTATCTGTAGATCGGTTTCCTAAAATGTTAACGGTTGAAAATGTCTTCTGTCAGAACTCGAAACAAGATTGTTCTCAAATTATGGAAAATTGGCTGACATAGATTTCTTGGTTGTATGGTAGGGTTATCAGGGTTAGTATTTGGGGACGATGTAGCAAGGTCAGGGTTCAGAAATGATGCAGCGAA
>NW_017153925.1:0-255 GCF_001652005.2 Ceratina calcarata
GCGATTCCGGTGCAAGGTTCCGGAGGGAAGATATGTGCTGCGATGGAACCGGGCGGGAGTGTTAACCTCCTTAACCCTGAAGGAGCCAGCATCGACGGGAAAAACTACCGGAACGGCGGCAGGGCCCCCGACCCTCCCGGCCCCTCGGCAGCAGCAGGCGCAGCCTTCCACGTCCAGGGATAAGCCGCGCGGACGGGCGCGAAGGCGAAATCGTCCGATTATGAGTCGAATACCCGTCCGCGAGAGCCACCCGCT
>NW_017153926.1:0-255 GCF_001652005.2 Ceratina calcarata
TATCATAATCTTAAACTCTATACAAGAGCGAAAAGGTCGATACAATGACAAAGCGATTAATTCCTATTAACACTATGCCGTCCGGCGACACCACAGTAGTGTCGTGCACGAAATAGCGGTCAACGGCCAGCGACACCACAGTGGTGTCTTGCGCGAACTAACGGTCAACGGCTAGCAGTGACACCACAGTGGTGTGTGCATAGTATCGCACAGTGGCTAGCGGCAGCACTTTAGTATCTTTTGCATTCTGTTGGT
>NW_017153927.1:0-255 GCF_001652005.2 Ceratina calcarata
TCATTACTGTTCCTTAGTCAAAATGAATTGTGCATGAATACTTGGAGTGCTTATGCAAAATTTCAGTGAAACTGTTTAATCGCTATTAACTATTACGTGTTAGTTGAAAGGTTTAGGTACTGGTCTTCAGCTCCCTATCACCCTTTCGATAGTTTCGTTTCGTTCACTAGCAAAATCGTATTTAACATCACGCGAGTACCTGTCAGAATTCTTTATTTATTTATTTATTTATTTATTATATAAACATTATTTTAC
>NW_017153928.1:0-255 GCF_001652005.2 Ceratina calcarata
TATCTACACTCTTCAGATTTCGCGTGTGTACAGTACAAATAAAAAATGTTTAAATGTACAAGGACTGTGTTTAAAAAATAATAGATAAAACAGTTCCGTCTGTTTCATTTTATTTTATATAAATCACAAATTAGGAGCAAAGTGTTAACTGTTCCGAGAAACATTCGCAAGTAATTCGTAGGAAACTGTTCCACCTATTTTGTCATTCATATTATAAAAAGGATTCTGTGTTCTTACTATTACAATCATTTGAAA
>NW_017153929.1:0-255 GCF_001652005.2 Ceratina calcarata
AATAAAAAACTAAGAAATAAGCAAAAACATGTCACTGGTTACTGGGTGATAGTTTCTTCAAAATCTGCAGTTCCCGAATGTGTTAAGTATTAAAATTGACCGGAACCTTAATTATGAGGGAAAAATATGAAGGGAAAAATAAAACGCTTTTATAGAGAATTTCAATCACATCAACATTTGTTTGGATCAATCTTTTAAATTTGTATGCAACAGCGAACGTATATCATAAATTATGAAACGTAAATATCACATGCC
>NW_017153930.1:0-255 GCF_001652005.2 Ceratina calcarata
CACAAGTTTATTTAACTTTGTTTCTATTTTGGCACTGACTTTAAAACAATTTATTTTATCATTTATGACATACCTTTGAAGTCGGCCTTTTACTTTTTTAAGAATTTTATTCCCAGTTTCATTGTGATTGAGCGTGTGAAAGGTTCCCTATTTGACGTGAAACTAACGAGGTTGTCCTGAAGTACGATATACTTAACTCACATATAACACCTATCACATGCTTGAAACTGAAACTATACTGAAAATTAATTTCCC
>NW_017153931.1:0-255 GCF_001652005.2 Ceratina calcarata
TCTCGGATTGCGATGCTTGTTCTTCGCGTCGGTTTAGACGTGACTCATCACGTCGTTATGTCTGCGCGTCGTTACGTGAGAACGGTCGCGGCTCAGTGCGATATCTCGGTGACTCGTATATACCCTGTCTAAACGGTTCATGATAACGCGGTGAGTTAATGTTTCGCGACTCTTGGTATCGCGGTGCGTCATAACGCGACGCTCGTGGTGGGTCTCGTTCCCAGGCGTCACGTTGCGCGGTTGATCGATAAGGCG
>NW_017153932.1:0-337 GCF_001652005.2 Ceratina calcarata
GTGGAAAACATTGCCGCAAACACCATATGGTTATGCATGATTATGTAGCTTTAGCTTAACCCCGTTTCACCGATGAACTTCATTTTACCACGTCGATACTCGACCAGTCGAATCCATAGAAACGTTACAATTCTGAATCATAGCTTTTCTTTAACTATTCCTGTAGATCCAGTTCTCATGAATAAGGAAATACTTGGATTTTTTTGCAAAGCTTCTGTTTGCTCATTAATTTTAGATCATTGTTTCATTTTCATTATTATATTTACTATTACATTTATCGTTGCATTTATTGTTACATTTATTATTATTTTATATGAAGAAAAAATTGTCTTCTTTT
>NW_017153932.1:3196-4091 GCF_001652005.2 Ceratina calcarata
ATCTTAGAATACATTTATGTAATACAATTTCGTGTTGGAGAAAATTTATTCTCTATTTTTTAGACGATGGTTTTATAAATTCAAAGAAGCTTAATGGTTTAATCAAATTTTCACTGCGTACAAATCAGGACAATCTCAATTACACATTGCAAAAATAATTGTTGGCTGAAATTTTCTTATAATTACGAAGCTCCACATACACATGTACATAACAAATAATTCTTAACGATTTAAACGAATTTGATAAAGCGGAATAATTTAAATCTGATCGGTGAACGAAATTAGAAAAGTGCGTGGTGTATTTGAGAGAATATTAGTATCGTTGGCACGGCTCGATGCAGCAACGGCAATCTTGTTTGTACATCTCGGGCGTAATATATTCCGGCGTATTGACGTAACGCAGAATACGTTCATTACGACAATGGGCTATTTATTCCTATTTAGACGCTGGCTCCGATCGGCGTGGCAATCGGTCTACATGGAAATTGTCGCCGCGTTCGCTTGCGACACGGCTCACGTACCACCGTCGAACATTTATCAACCGTGTTAATAATTTTGCTTGCGTGTCCATGGATAGACGGAATACACCGCGAGCTACAAACCTACTGGATGAATAATAAATAACTTCCTCCATTTGGACGGAGGGATGCGCCTGCAAATAATTCAGATTACGCCCTATCGGTCTTCACTTCTGGTTAAGCAGAACACGCATCAATTAGTGATCACGATTAATTACGGTAGTTCTTTTAATATTCTTTTTGAAGAATTTCAAAGATAATCTTGTACCATTAATATCTGCACACATTTCAAAATTAAATATTTAATATTGGACTTAACGTATTAAGTTTTTTAAGTGTTAGGGAGTTTATTTTACTGTATCATTCATAACAAAAAA
>NW_017153933.1:0-255 GCF_001652005.2 Ceratina calcarata
CATTTTATAATTATTGTATGTATTATTATAACATATACGTATGATTATATAGCCCCAGAAACCCGGTAAAAAGGAATTAGCGAAGCAAAAAGCGGCAGCTGGGTCCAAGAGTATAACCAACTTCTTTAAGAAAAAGTAGATTTCAAAATCAAGGATCTGAAGAACATATACCCGAACTTTTTAAATCTCAAATATTACTTATAATACACATAAATTCAATTCTAACATTTTGTGAATCGGAAATAAATTTATACC
>NW_017153934.1:0-255 GCF_001652005.2 Ceratina calcarata
AATATATATCGACGTCTCACATATTTTCATATTACAAAACTAAAACCTTCACATTAACAACCGTCATGAAAGATACACAAGGCAAGTCAGTAAGAGATAATTAAAATTCTTTATTAGTAATTGAATTCAAAAATAAAAGGATAGTTGAATTTGTCTAAATACAATTTTGCATCTAATAAATTGACACGCAGCTTGTTTTGGTAAAATCATTAAACAAATTACTTTATGTACTACTTCTGACTCACCGTGTATAAT
>NW_017153935.1:0-255 GCF_001652005.2 Ceratina calcarata
TAAAATTTGCATGTACTCTTATGGTAATCAGCAGTAACTCAAAGAAAACTTTCTGCTATTTGGTGTGCATGTGCGAAATTGGAAGGAACAACTGACTTGAGGAGATACAAGCATAAAAAGTCTGGAATTTTTGACGATTTTTAGAAAATATTTCGATACTTTTCGATATTTTGACAAAAAAAAATTTTTCGATTTTTTCAAGATTTTTCCAAGGGGTACCCCTTAAGATTTCGCGAAATTTTCGTTTTTTGCCAA
>NW_017153936.1:0-255 GCF_001652005.2 Ceratina calcarata
CTATCTAATTTACGTATAATTTTTTTCCCAACGGTGTACAAAAGAAAATATTAGTTGGACAAACGAAAAACATTATAGATCTTGCGCAGACATGAATAATTAATTGCAAAATTAAAGAAAATTATTTGTACTCGAGCGCACCGCTGCAATTCTTTCTAATTAACGTATAAATTTTCTCTGACAGGTAGAAACATGAAAAATTTGGTTGGACAAACGAAAATTATTAATGTTCTTACGCGACATGAATAATTAATT
>NW_017153937.1:0-255 GCF_001652005.2 Ceratina calcarata
TCAGACCTGACAGTAGAATGACAGCAATCTGCCATACATTCTGATTAAATTCTGCCAAAGAGGAAATGAGAATGCTCACGGCCGGGTTTTGCGTGTTCTCCATACTCGTGCTGCCCCTAGCTTTTTTTTGCAGGGATCTGACACGTTCAGTTCAACCAGAGAGGAAATTCCTCTCTGGTTCAACGTTTAGCATTTATCAGAACCAACTGCACAGAGATCTTCTCTGTCCAGTTCAACGTTTAGCGTTTACAAGAA
>NW_017153938.1:0-255 GCF_001652005.2 Ceratina calcarata
GTTCAGGAAAGGCTTGTAAGGTGGACTTGGCTATGACGTATTATCTCTCTGTTATTAAACTTGGACGAAATCAATCAGCAGGATATGCTATTCATTCTGAACCTCCGTATACTAGAAATGAACATCATTTCTGTACAACCTATTAAAAACGGCGCGCATTAACGAGCTAAGCCCATACGATTATCTACTGACGCTATTAACGGTGCTAAAATCCCGCGAGGCAGAGATTGATTGGGAAAGGTTTTCCCTTGGAAC
>NW_017153940.1:0-255 GCF_001652005.2 Ceratina calcarata
AAACAATCTGTTTTTAATAAAAAATCGTTTATAAACACAGGCATTGTAACTACGACTTTTCGTCCATATTATAACGCTAATATTACTAAACATCAGCATATTCTGATTAAATAATGACCAGAGCGCGATAGATTGAACTTTTCTCTTTCTGAAAAGGTACCTGACGACAAAAAAATATTCTCATATAAGGACGAAACGTTTGGAATCGTAAACCCATATTTTTGGCTAATTTTGTGGGTAACGTTGACAGTCTAC
>NW_017153941.1:0-255 GCF_001652005.2 Ceratina calcarata
AAAATGCGTTCGACTCATCATTTTCAAGATGTACAGAAGATGATGAAAAATAATCAAAACTGCCTGCTGGATGCACTCAGACACACTCACTTCATGCAAAAACACGTATCTATGTATACACGCACGCACGAACGTTTTCAAATCGCGAAGTGGATTCGAGTCAAAATCTCCCGCAGGAATGATCCGTGAAAGACCGATACATCTTTCCGAAGGGAAGATTGTATAAAAATTGTCCACACACTCATCGCTATAAAC
>NW_017153942.1:0-255 GCF_001652005.2 Ceratina calcarata
ACCTGAGGGCGAGCGACGTTCTCAGCATTAATCTTTTGCAATTTCCGACGCACTAGGATTCTATTTTGTGTTGCAACTACGCCTGAGTTGGGAATGGGAGGGGTTTGGAAGTACGGCCCGACAGCTTATCTCCCACACGTGACTCGACCCTCGCGGAGTGGGTGCATGCAGATAGTTGGATAGATTTGGAGTTCCCGTTAGCGGACTATATCTAAACAGCGGGTGTATAGATAGGAAAGAACGCAGAGTAGTCGC
>NW_017153943.1:0-1522 GCF_001652005.2 Ceratina calcarata
TCCAAGGGTTGTCTTTACGTTTGGGGTGCTAATGACCACGGGCAACTCGGTATTCCACATATCAGAAGTATCAAACGAACACCAAGCGTTTCCAAGCCACAGAAAGTAAATGCTCAGATTCATGGGTTTTACTTATATTCGAAATTAATGAATATTTCCATAGTTAAAACAACCGAAAATGGGGAGAGTGTACGACATAGCCACATGTTGGTGTCAGAACATGAGTGTAGCGATGAGTGACACTAATCGAATATTTATATGGGGCTATTGTGTGGATAAGGATATTAATGTCCCAACCCTTACTTCTTTAAGATGTTTACAAGATTCTTTCGCATTTTACAGCAGTGAAATATACTGTCATTTGTTAATTGTCAATGATGAAAAAGAAACGAATGTAATGGATAGCATGGAAGAAGCTTTCGATGATGCAGTACGTAATTATTGGAAGATATTAAGATTATTAAGCATTTACTGTTTTTTGCATGATCCTGCTATACAATTTGCAGAGTACCAGCGATTTAATTATTCAAGTACATGGGAAACCAATTCACGTACACAAAGTGGTACTGAAAATACGGTCTCATTATTTTAGGACCATGTTTCAAGAGCACTGGACGGAAAACAGTCAAAGGTAAGTTTTCTCGAAACGACCATATGGTATAATAAATACAATTTTGACGTTTTTTTCCCAGTGTTATAAAGCACGAACAATATTCCTACGACGTGTACAAAAGTTTTTTAAAATATTTGTACACTAACGAAGTCGCGGACCTACCTCAAGAAGATGCATTAGGTATAACATGCCTAATTCTTACGGACATTGGTCAATATGTTTCGTGAATACTATTCTTTTCTTGACAGAACTTTCAATCCTAGCTGAGGCCTATTCCGAGGATCTATTAAAAAGACGATGTCTGCAGATGATAAGAAATAAGATTACAGTAGAAAATGTACTATTGTTTTATGATGCAAGTATGAAACACAATTTCAAGGTAAATATGCAACGAGTACTTGCTGTACGTCCTTCACATGTATTGCCCACTTATTTTCTCTAGGAGTTAGAAGAGTACTGCTTTAAATTTGCAACATACCATTTAACCGATGTGGTACAAACAGCAAGTTTTGCCAAACTAAATGAAAGCTGTATAAAAACTTTCATCACTGAAGCTGCCAAAGCGGGCACTTTTAATACAGAATGATTACGTAGGTTTCATGTAACATTATTAAAACATTCGTTAAAATATTTGCTTTAGCTTATCTGGCTAAACTATTTATCAAATAATATGCGATTGGGGTCTTGAAATGCCCATTGAAACATACTAATGCATAAGTTGCTTTGTCAGATTCTTCGTTGTTCAATCCTAAGTCTACATATCCATGATACCGCTTTCCGTCCCATTCGATATCTTTTTTCAATGACATTTCATCCACTGGATTCTAAATTGTAATTTTATATCCTTAGCAGCATTTTCTTCAATCATACTTCTTAAATTATTTATAACTGGTAGACTTACGCCAGGAC
>NW_017153943.1:1864-2371 GCF_001652005.2 Ceratina calcarata
AATAGTATTTTTACTGAGGTTCAATTGCCTTAGATTATTTGATAAAGTATTATAAATCTTGATAGGTACATAAATACTTGTCTTTTGCCCAACAGTTAATTTGATTTTTGGTAATGGGAAGTCTTTATTCCTCGTTGTGCTTGTTCGTTGTTGATGCAATATTTTTAAGTAATTATATTTAATGGATTCCAATTGAAAAGTTTGTTTGATGCTTAAAGGCAAATTTACGGTTTCGTTGATATTGCGTTTCTTTATTATTTTTATAATTTTATTCTGCAATGTTTGTAACAATGATACAATCGGGTTTCTAGTAATTGTAAGTGGTAATCTGCTATAATAATATCTTGTAAGTTTTAATATAAAGTTATCAATACGAGGGATTTCAGCAAGCTGGTATAGTGTCACGTTAGAAGTAAATTTTTTCCAACCTGATATTTGAATTCGATAAAGATGTTTTTGTAATAGATTACAGAAGTTATAATTTAAAAACGCAACTAATAACTACTA
>NW_017153944.1:0-255 GCF_001652005.2 Ceratina calcarata
CCAGTGTGGTTTTCGCACTGCTTCTTACGTCCTCATTAGGCTTCATCTATTTTCTAATTTCCTTACACTACTGCAGACTGTGTTGTACACGAAAATGTGACTGAATTAAGCAACGATGACTGACACCTTAACCACGTTAAACAGATTGGGAAAGAAACTTGTGCCGAAACGAAACAGTTTTTTATTATAATCCCGTTCTGCGGAACGTTGCGACGACAGTTTTTAGCACAAGGGTCTCGTTCCAGATCGTTACAC
>NW_017153945.1:0-255 GCF_001652005.2 Ceratina calcarata
ATTTCCGGTTTTCAAGCACGACGGGCGGGACGTCGTCGACGCTCAGGGCAAGGCCGAATTGATCGCTGATCAATTTGAATCCAGTATACAGGGATGCCTGTATGTCATCTTCTATTCACCAACCTATGGTTGACGCATTTATCAATGATTTATCCGATACACCTTTGGAAAATGATCCGGATTCCGCGATACTTGGTGACCTTTCGCCGCGGGAGATCAGGGATCGCTTCAGGGCTCTGGGAAACCGTAAGTCTC
>NW_017153946.1:0-255 GCF_001652005.2 Ceratina calcarata
TTCGATACAAGTCCGCTCCTTAGCGCTGTCCAGGAGATAGAGAGGTGCCGATTTCGGCGAGACTCCCTACTCGTAGCGTACGTGATCATGGGAGGGATATTCGGGCGCGTATTTCAAAATATCATTTCCCTTACAAGCCTAGGGCCTAGGGGATATCGTTAGCAGCGTCGTACCTGCTCTCCCCTTTTGCCCCGCGTAGGGTCGTAGGTTTTTCAATCGCGAGGAACCGTTTCGCGACGACATATAAATACATGC
>NW_017153947.1:0-255 GCF_001652005.2 Ceratina calcarata
TGTTGGGTGGAAAAATTTTAAGTGTTAATTCCACAACCTCAAATAAAAGAAAAGTCAAGAATAGAAATATTGTGTTCTAGGTTCCATTTTTTAAATATACTAATAAGAAATTTAACAAGCAGTTTAACAAACCTAACTCCCTACAAAAAGAATTACAAATGTTGTTTACCAAGAGGTATTTAAAAAAAATGAATTGTATTATTTTTCACTAAAACAAAAGTATTATTGCGAGCGAAGCTGTTTATACATATACAC
>NW_017153948.1:0-255 GCF_001652005.2 Ceratina calcarata
GACATGTAGTAAGAGTGGAGAAGGGTCCATCGTAATAAACTAATAACCACCCAAAATAAAGTGTTCTGTCTTCATTTAATATAATTCACGCATAGAGCAGTCGGGCTCTTTAAGAAGACCAATAATTAGCCTTCCTTCACCCGACAGAAGAAAAGTTTCTAGCGCCTCCTACCAAATCCGCAGGAACTAAATCGTGTAATTGTGTGACGGTCATATGTGTGCGTGTATACGTATATATCGTAACCTTAACCGTAC
>NW_017153949.1:0-255 GCF_001652005.2 Ceratina calcarata
TAATCGTCGACACTGTAAAACTCCGACACGGGAAACAACGCCGATCACTGTTAATCCTCGATACGATAACCCTCAACTCGGGAATCCTCGATACGGAAATAATCGGCACAAAATCCTCAATAAGGAAAGTCCGATACGCGGAACAATCGATCCGAATTCCTCGTTCACGGAAACCTCAACACGGAATGATCGTCTTTACGAACGGTCCTTCACCTCGGTCGTAGCGAGGTGGGAATCGCGAGGTACCTCTGTCTC
>NW_017153950.1:0-255 GCF_001652005.2 Ceratina calcarata
CTTCACCCCCGCATATTCTACATTTTTAAAGTTTTATTTGTATCGTGAGTGCATGGAGAGTGCATGAATGACGTATGCCTTTCGGATGCGGACACTGTAAACCGGACCGAACGTTCTGGTCCCACTTGAGAAAGCGTCGTAATAAACGACGTTTCTTCTAAAGGAGATGTTACGTATACAGCCCTGTATATGTATACGGACCTGCGCGTTTCCAGAACGTTCGCTGCCGGTCACGTACGCATCCCTTGCGTGGGT
>NW_017153951.1:0-255 GCF_001652005.2 Ceratina calcarata
ACACTCGTAAGTATTTACAGACGAAAAATCTAGTGGCAATATTTACGACGTTTGTGAACTGTTTTTTAATATTGCATAAAATGCATTTAAACAATCTTTTCTTTGATAATTTTTAAAAATTGCAATCAGAATGAATTAGCGTTAGTGAAAATGATCAAAACATTATAGAACTTTGTCAATATTACAAGAATATAAGATTTTTTCTTCTTTTACTTCAGACATTTGCAGCTAAAATTCCTGAAAATCATGCGGCCG
>NW_017153952.1:0-255 GCF_001652005.2 Ceratina calcarata
TTGTATATGTATACAGTATTTAAAATTGTTGTATCCGTATGTAATTCGAAATGTTATGAATATACTTTACAATATCTTACAATTTAAGATACACAGATTCTTATTCTATGTTGTAGTTCTTTTGCTTGATACCATTTGCAAACTCCAATCTTTAATTTAATATATGTGCTAATAAATGTTGAGATAAGGAAAGTATTTGATTTAAATTTTGATTACCAAAAAAACGGAAACAAATCTTGGAATTTTTATTTCACA
>NW_017153953.1:0-255 GCF_001652005.2 Ceratina calcarata
TTTGAATGTTAATTCTTTCCCGCCCTTCGAAGGAATCAGGCAATTTTTCATGTTACATTTTTCAATCGCCTCTCGTTTCCAGGATTTCATATAATATTATTATTAATATTAATAGCAATCGTAATAATGAGGAAAATAAAAGCAATCGCCATTTTTTAAGGGGCCTTACCAGGCATACCAACTTGTGCTAATTTTTTTTTAAGGAAAGTATTCTATGGAATTTTTTTAAACTTTATGCATGTATTTGCCTATAAA
>NW_017153954.1:0-417 GCF_001652005.2 Ceratina calcarata
TCTACAATTCCAAACAATTATTTACAACCGTAATACAGAGCTTAAATAATTGCTGCAAAAAATATAGTATTGCCACTTGATATGAATAATGGTTTTCATGTGAAATGTAATTTGAATGAAGCGTTTTGTCTGAGTGTAGTATGAGTGTCGTCTTCGTTGTTCACTGCGTGAACTCATGGGAACCACCACGCTTCGTTACTCAACTCTGAGTTACAAAACGGAGCAGATGTATGTACCAATTAATAAATTAGATAATACAAGATATTATTCTTTTAACTCAATAAACTTGATCAATTTTGCGTCGAGTCAGATACAATTTTGGGAAGCGGAAGATATAATAAAATAGCGTTGACTATGAATTTTCTTTACATTCATTTATTAGAAAATCAAATTATCAACAAATTAACAAATGTCAAA
>NW_017153954.1:1257-2334 GCF_001652005.2 Ceratina calcarata
CCTAACATCCGAATGAAAATTAAATTAATGATTGATCCAATGTTAAAAAAGTTATTCAATTTTCAAGTGTGTCCGAATATTAATGAGATTCATCGTACGTTTAGTTACAAATCAAGAGTAAGCACGTTTTCCATGTTTCAATAATATTCGGACATTAGAGTTAATAAATAATTTGAAACAAGAAGTCTTCAATCAATTGTAGAACATGGTGGCGGAGGATTAATAGTATGGAGTCCTACCTCTGGGTAGAAGAATTAATTTTTATTGATAATGTCTCAGATAAAGGTAAATATCCGAAAGAGAAATTTTGAGAAAGAATTTAATGTAGAATGCAGTGAAAAGGGACATAAATAACAGTTACAAATTTTATCACGACACTGATCCGAAATACAAATATCGGATTGTACAAGAATATTTATTGTATAACAACCAAAGTACTAAATCCTGCGCCACGATTACCGAATCTAAATCCTACAGAAAACCTATGGGACTTATTTGGTCACAGCATTAGAAAAAACATCAATAAAAACACAAAAATATTAAACTCGTTTAATAGATTAATGGGAATGAATACCGCAAAATCGTTTGATTAAAACAATTTCTGTTAAAATGAAGTAAACTGTTTAAATGAAGTAATCCCACAAACTTAAAAATAAAGGATTTGTTGTCAATAGGTATATGCAATGGAGTATGTGCATTAATCTATGTAACAAAATAATTTCGATAAGTTAATTGTTACACTTGTTACTCATATAATTAACAACATAACTTTGCAACTAATATAGCGTTCGAATATCTATGAGAGTGACTGTACGATAGAAAATGTGTATTGGTTACGACATTGAGGCAGCGCGTAGTCGATGCTAAAAATAGAAAATGTGAAGGCTGCTTGGTCATGATTGTTTATGAGATGTGTATGCACAGAGATACAGTGTGGTCTGTGCTGCTGCAGCATTATCATTGTTTATTATAATCGCTAAGGATTTTGGTACCGTACATAGTATCCTCAATGTTAATATTATTTCAGTTTTAAAATACTCGTAAAACATGTATTAACGATTATATAAAGTTACAAAA
>NW_017153955.1:0-255 GCF_001652005.2 Ceratina calcarata
AGTATCTCGCAACCGATACGTCTTAGCCGCTCGAGACGTATCTACGACAGGTGACATGCCAATCCGACTACGTTTTTACGTAAGTGGCTAAGGGGGACTGACCCTTCCCCCCGTCGTCCACGTCCTGCGGCTCCCGAAGTTAACCCAAAGGGTTAGACAAAGTTCGTCCGCGCGTCTATTTTCTTCCTTAAAAAGCACCCCGACTGAGTCGACAGACTCGGTCGCCCGTCGGGCCCCTGGCACGTTTCGCCCTCA
>NW_017153956.1:0-255 GCF_001652005.2 Ceratina calcarata
ATGCTTCTTTATTCCCTCGTCAAGTCTTTTAATTGAAGAATTTTGGGGCAATACGAGAATTTATTTATTGCTGTACTCGATTCTTAATTCTCTGGCTTCCAGTTAGGACAACCATCCCTGACAAAAATATTTAATAGACATCCTTCCATGTCATTTATCTATGCAAATACTTATTTAAACACTTGATTAATTTTCATGAGTTTCTTAAAAAAAATTGTTTAATAATTCAGCAGTACGAAGTACAATATGCTATCG
>NW_017153957.1:0-255 GCF_001652005.2 Ceratina calcarata
AATCTGTATCCGTGGAAACGATTCAACATTAATTCAAACGTCATAGTTCATTTGACATGGCAACGGAGAAGACATGGATAGACATTACGAAGTAAGTATCAAATTTAGTTTGATAAAAACTTCCAATTAATATAAGTTATTATAATAAGTCATTAAATATAATCAATATTATCCAATATTTTTTCTGAAATTTACAGCTGGACATGGAACAAGAGCTGCTGAACTTAGACCTGAGCGATATGGAGGATGGACTGG
>NW_017153958.1:0-255 GCF_001652005.2 Ceratina calcarata
GGTGGTAGTTTCTTTCTATTTTTTCTTTTAGCCACAGAGGACCATTGTTCGGAAGAAAGATGGATATGGCCTGAATCTGGGCCGGAATTATCTTTCATATGATTTGCTGTAGGTGTAGAAGAACCATGATTTATTATATTAGCAACAGGGAGTTTAGTTGAAAATGAGCGTTGATTGTCTTCTTTATCTTTGTTGTTAACCATCATCAGTATTTCGGACTTGAAGTCGAGGAGCTTAGATTCTATGTTCTTATTA
>NW_017153959.1:0-255 GCF_001652005.2 Ceratina calcarata
CCTTGGGCAATCTATATAGTGTTAAATCCGTTGGAATAATATGTTAATAAAATTATCATGTAATACGTGTTGTGAATTTGTCTTCTAAATATGGAAAACAAAAAAGATATATGATCCTATTTATAAAACCCAAGATGACCTCGACTTCGCCATAAAAACACTATTGTACTGTTCCCAAAATTGTTTTTACTTATATCTATTGTGTACTTCATACCCTGCAACTTTTCTTCTAAACTTCTTTTGTCACATGGCTGC
>NW_017153960.1:0-255 GCF_001652005.2 Ceratina calcarata
GCCTATGAAACTTCGTAAAAACCTCAAACCATTAACAAATTGTCAAAGATTTAATTGTAATATATAAAAGAAAAAATAGAACACGAAAAATCTATTTCTGTATGAACAACATATTTTTAATAAAACTTGTTTTAAATTGAAAAGCAGACTATGAAACTTCGTAAAAACCTCAAACCATTGACAAATTGTTAAAGATTTAATCGTAATACATAAAACAAAAAATCGAACGCCTTCAATTTTTCGATTCATCGAACC
>NW_017153961.1:0-255 GCF_001652005.2 Ceratina calcarata
ATTCTATGTGATATAAATACTGCATTGAATTATACATTTAATGAATTGTTAAAATATTTAATAAAATGGGAAGAAGGAAAAAGACGAGTTGGATGTAATTACATTTATTTCATTTTGGTCCAAGTGACAGATGTCGATGATTAATACAATCGACGCATCTTTTGTTCGGTATCTCTCAATCTCTATGATGTAATAAATTTAGTAATACATTGCTTACATTGTCCAACGTTATACATTATCTGTGTAATATTATAC
>NW_017153962.1:0-255 GCF_001652005.2 Ceratina calcarata
TTCATTTATTAAAACATTATATACAGAACAGACACTTAACAAGAAGCAAATGTTTAAATAAAAAAATTCTGTACCATGAAAACAAGGAAGTTATATATTTTGAAGTCGAAATTATCCGTGAAACAAAGGTAAAGGCAATAATCTTTTTAATTACGTGTAATCGTCTTAGATTCAGTTGACATTAATTCCAATAATATGGGCGCTTATTAATCCCATTCCTCACTTCCAAAGATTAATAATTGAAAGAGCTGGAAG
>NW_017153963.1:0-255 GCF_001652005.2 Ceratina calcarata
CCGCGCGCGACGTTTCGCGCCAGCGATATCGCACACCACGCGTTTAAGTACCGGTCCTTGAGCCGGGAAAAGGCAGAGTCGATCCATTCGCTCGCTGAACGCCGAGCGGTGAGCATCGGGCAACCATAAGTGATCAGTGAGTTTCTGCCACATTGTGACCAGGAGTGCCTTTTTTACTTTCTAACTACTGTTTGATAGTCGTTTGATAACATCAGTGCTTTCCGAAGTGGCCGATAAATCGGCTGACTTCAAAAA
>NW_017153964.1:0-255 GCF_001652005.2 Ceratina calcarata
CGAAACACAAAAAATTAAAAAGTACTGAGAAGGGTTCGAGAAATGAGGGCAAAGACAATACCGTAAAAATATTAAGCTATTAGACACCAAAATATAAATAAGAGTAGGTGTAAGTTGTAGACAGCATTTCTAAATACAAGAGTCAAGATTGTCGGTAAAGTAGATATTACATATATGCTGAATTGTGGGATTAAACAGGGTATATGGCCTATTCCCATTGCGATTTCCGACTCCGGAATCCGGCTCAGAGCCGGC
>NW_017153965.1:0-583 GCF_001652005.2 Ceratina calcarata
ATTCTAACTAAGTCTAACAAAAAAGACAAAATGAATGAGAAAAGGATCAAGAGTATGACTAGAAATTAACCCTTTCGCATGAGTTGTCTGTTTCGTTTGACGAAACGCTCGATGAACTGAACTGAACGATGAAAATGCAAGGTTAAATGTGAGTGTAAACTGTGTTTAAATATTTATCAGCAACGCATTAGTAGATTTTACAAATTGCGCGAAGCGTCAAAAAACGAACAAACGAACTGACAGCAGCAATTATGGTATTCATACGTCAACTGGTTTTTTAACGGCCGGCGTTGTTGCCGACGCGATGACAGTCGGCGGAACTCAGGCAACGATGATAACGAGAAAATGCAATTGGAAACATGCGAAGTTTCGTACCGACGGACGTGTTCTCTTCACTCGCTAATCCTAAATACCGTTCATTTCCCGCGACGATTATTAATGCGTGAAAAATTCTGACCGAACGACCGCGCGGGAGACGAATCTGAGTAGTAAGTGAAATTTAATATTTGCTAAAGCTTCATTCCGTTGCACGAAGCGTACGGACCGTTCCGGTCCTCTGATTAACATTCGCCTAAGGATTATT
>NW_017153965.1:2251-3033 GCF_001652005.2 Ceratina calcarata
CACCAGGACAGTCCTATTGGATCACGAAGATCGTCGATGGATCACTTTAAATGCCGACTTGTAACACGATCGTCGCTCGGTGGTTGAAACGTCAAACGACGGCGACGTCGACGACGACGACGACGGCTCGGTTCACCGTCGCCTCGGCCGTCGCTCGCGTGGGAGTGTGACATAATACATCGGCGGCCAGTGTTTTTCTAACGCCGGTTGTCACGACACGGGAATTCGAGCCACTCCCGCCCGGGGAGAAACCATGCGGTCAATCGATAGAACCTCGTCTCCCGGTCGGGCCACGGAATATTTAAAACCGCGCGGTGGATCCCCGCCGATGGATCGACAAGATATCCAGACTCGGCCGCGTTCTCTCCCGTACCGTCGATCCTTATATCTCGTAGATCCGTCTGGTTGGTGAGAGCGCGTGCGTAGATCGCGACGCGCCGCCGGCCCGGGTGACTCTCGCGTGTACCGTGTACCACGATTCGAGCGCGGACTGAAGTCGATCGCGCCACGAGGTGAGCGGAGGTGACTTGCGACTCGCTTCGAGTCCGCTCGACTCCGCTCGACTCGCCTCGGCACGTTTTACGAACCGAGCCACAAGCCAACCTGAGCGGAGGAACCGAACACCGCGCGACACAGGCACCAGTGGCGGCGCCCCGGCTTTCTACGCTTCTGCCGCGGATTCGCGACCTGATCTACACGTACACGTTCTCCAGGTATAAGTGCGCACCGACGTACCGACCCCGGAGGATGCCCTGCTCTCCAATCTCTCCTCTCTCTCTCTC
>NW_017153966.1:0-255 GCF_001652005.2 Ceratina calcarata
CAAGCATGAACGCAGCCAAAATTGCTTGCGGCAACCTGCGCAATGGTGAATCTTCTTCATTATATTAAATTTCTGAACATTGTCTTTAAAAGAAGTGCTATTGTGGCTCGTATAATGTTGGGACAGCATCTTCTTAGACTTGTAACGAGCAGTGTAATTGTTCGATGTCAAGTGAACTGCTATCATATGCTTCTTCATTTCCTCCAAGGGAAACGATTTTTCACAACGACTACATTTATATACGTTGACACACTT
>NW_017153967.1:0-255 GCF_001652005.2 Ceratina calcarata
TGGATTTGTCATTTTTTTTAGGATCGGTATTCTCTTTAAAACTGCGAAATTTGGCCCACGCGTTACTCCCCATTCTGTGTGCTGACGGCAGTTTATCCTCTTCGCACAGCCTGCATGTCATATTAGTTGCCTGGCAGTTTCGCGCTACGTGTTCATTACTTCCACATTTATAGCAGCACCCTGATCTGTCAATGTTGCTCCTACATGCGCCGCTTATGTGTCCAAATTTCCAACATTTATAGCACTGCAATGGTC
>NW_017153968.1:0-255 GCF_001652005.2 Ceratina calcarata
CCTTCTTCATTACACCATTGATTCAAATCACTGGAATCACGCCAAACAGTACAGAAACAAGAAGTATAACTTTAGCAGGAGACATTGGACTAAACGGAAGATGCTCCGGCACAACTTACAGCAATCCATACGGCACCTGGATTAACGTTGTAGTCCAAGCATTGGTCCACATTAGGCTGCGAGATTACACAGCACCCATAAAACTAGCATCAAACGAAATTATCCTACGATCCGGACAACATTGTCAACTACAGC
>NW_017153969.1:0-255 GCF_001652005.2 Ceratina calcarata
AAATTGTGCAATTATTAATTATTTGTTTCAAATTGTACAGCCATTAGTCATTAGCCTTTATTGTCCATGTATTGAGAAATATAAATAAAATTTGTATTCAATAACATAGGTGATTCATCGGGACAAAGTGCAGGATATTCTCGGAACAAACGACTGAATAATTCTGATTAGATTACTACGACATAATAGGTGCTCAATTTAGTTCGATCCTGATCCAAGGATAATAGATGTAATTGGTCAGAACATTTTTAAACT
>NW_017153970.1:0-255 GCF_001652005.2 Ceratina calcarata
CTGCGATAAGTGACTAGCGCTTATCGGTTCGTTCAAGCAAAAGGCCAAGGCCTCCTTACCCCAGGACAGCGCAGAGAGGGAAAACCGGTTTGCGCTGGGCGGGTCCTGTGCCGGCGCCGATGAGCGAGGCGGCGGCGCGGCTCCATATTCTGACGGATAAGCTGCGGATGCTTGCGGAGTTTTTTTGCTGACAGACCTAAGCGAAAAAACCGGCAAGCACGATATCGTGAGGCTGCGGCGGGCGCTACTGCACAC
>NW_017153971.1:0-255 GCF_001652005.2 Ceratina calcarata
AGGATTTGTGATGATTTATTACCGACCAACCGGCTGCTTAAGGCTCCCCAAATACAGTTATTTTTTAAGACGTTTCGCATTGCCATTCACTCTAACCAAGCACTGCCAAAAGAAAACTCCGTTGCTCCTACTCCTACATATCTTCGCTTCGACAACCAATCAGCACCATACATCCCCTTAAAAATTTGCTTCGAGATACATCGTAACCCTCACCAAAAAACTTTGCTTAGTCGTGGAAACTTAGCGTCCGTCGTA
>NW_017153972.1:0-255 GCF_001652005.2 Ceratina calcarata
ATCGTAAACATATTAAAAATTAAGTTTTCGGAGTGTAATATGTATGCGTATTTGAATTAAACAATAGGTCATCGTATTTCCAATATGGCCGACGAATGGAAGGCGCAGACAGCGGCGCATTTTACATCATAGGCTTACTCACTTGAACGAAATTTTCAAGTCTTAATGAAAAATGAAATAAAACTCGATTTTCATGAATCATGTATGACGAAACACATACATAAACAACAAGAAGTTGAGATTTAAGAATTGAAA
>NW_017153973.1:0-255 GCF_001652005.2 Ceratina calcarata
AAAAAGAATCGATGCTCATATCAGACTTTCTTATAATCCAAATTCAAGAATCAATTATTATAGACAAATTGCAATGAAACAAACGACAGGAGTAAATATTTTCTTATAATCATTTAAATCGAAATGGCTGATAAATTATAAGCAAATAACAACAGTCACTGTTTTCCTATCATTATTTAAATTCTACACTACTGCTCGACGAATTATAAACAACCAGTAAATGATTTCGAATTTCATTAAATTAATAAAAAAATA
>NW_017153974.1:0-255 GCF_001652005.2 Ceratina calcarata
CTACCCGTGCTTCTAACATCCGTAGAAGGCTTTACCAAAATGGTAGCCGGGTGGCTGTGAGTCGCTCTTGTCACTAATAATAGTGACGAGAACCGGGTACCAATGCTTGTGGAAGGCAGAGCCTCATGATCGGAGGATCCTTCCCTCAAGTAGAGGTTTTGCAAAAATCACTTATTTTCTAAGTGCGGAGGGTCTCGTAACCCTATACCGATGGGCTCGCCCACACCATCGGCTGACTCGATTACTTACTTTGTA
>NW_017153976.1:0-255 GCF_001652005.2 Ceratina calcarata
AATAGAAGATAGGTTTTGAATTGTAATTTTAGTTTCTTCAGTAGGGGGTAGGATATTGTACAGGGATGAGTTAAATCTTTTATTTTGTTCATTATGGGGTATTGTATTTTTTATTTTGTGCAGTAGGGGGTAGAATATTGTACAGGGATTTATATTTTATTTCGTTCAGTATGAGATAGGATATTTTTTATTTTGTTCAGTAGGGGGTAAAATATTGTACAGGGATTTATATCTTATTTCGTTCAGTATGGGATA
>NW_017153977.1:0-255 GCF_001652005.2 Ceratina calcarata
CTGGTGAAGGTGCACCAGAAGAAAGTGCAGCTTGCAAGCGTACTGAGCTTGTGCATACTAGTAGGAGTTCGGATTTACGATCCGAACTCCCGCGTACGACCACAGTAGCTGTACGTACAATTGCAAACGGCGTACCGCGAGCACTGTTTCGGCTTACCAAAATTCAGTGCGGACAAATCAGGGCAACGAAGGAAAGAGTATTCTTGTTTAAAAAAGTAACAAGTTAATTTTCAAACCGTCTCTCTGATTTAATTT
>NW_017153978.1:0-255 GCF_001652005.2 Ceratina calcarata
ACTTCAGTGCGCGTTCGGGGACGGTAAATGAAGGAATTTCATTTTCACTCAAACATTGTACCGTGTAATTGTTCGTGGTACTTGTAAACAGACATTCGTATTCTCTTTTCATCGGTTGAAGTATGTTTACAAGCAGTATTATCAAAGCGATAATCTTAGCAGAAGATTCTAGCTTTACAATGAATATCAGCACAACCAGTTATGGTATCAGTATCAGTGCAATAAGCTCATCCATCATGTACACTACAGCAGAAA
>NW_017153979.1:0-255 GCF_001652005.2 Ceratina calcarata
TCGGTGAGGCGGCGATTAACGCGTGGTGGGAGGTCCGAGACGTTCGCTGCGGCCCTCACCAGCTTTCAAGCTGCGCGGAAGGCTCCTAGTCACTCGGGAAATAGAGTGTAGAGTGATAAATTAAAAACTGATTGTAGACTAAAGAAAGATAAAATTTCTACTATAATGCATTCTTTTTATATCGAAATTGACCAAAAAAATGTTTACGTATTAACACTAGATTGCCCAAGGAAGTAATTTTGACTGGTTTTGGGC
>NW_017153980.1:0-255 GCF_001652005.2 Ceratina calcarata
AAGAATATCATAATTCATGATTATTGATAGGCACTTGAATGGTAAATATTATTTCAATTAGTATCGAGATCGAGATTTGGAGCGGCGATCTCAATAAATTTGCTATTGTCTTTACAACGAGATAACTTATCTCTAGTCATTCGATATCTCTAATCATTAAACGAATCTAATACCGTGGTTTATTCAGTTACTTAATTATTACTAGATTGCGGATTTTATGTATTTCTAGAAAAATGCTATGTGCAGACAATGTAA
>NW_017153981.1:0-255 GCF_001652005.2 Ceratina calcarata
ACTTCAGTGCGCGTTCGGGGACGGTAAATGAAGGAATTTCATTTTCACTCAAACAGTGTACCGTGTAATTGTTCCTGGTACTTGTAAACAGACATTCGTATTCTCTTTTCATCGGTTGAAGTATGTTTACAAGCAGTATTATCAAAGCGATAATCTTAGCAGAAGATTCTAGCTTTACAATGAGTATCAGCACAACCAGCTATGGTATCAGTATCAGTGCAATAAGCTCATCCATCATGTACACTACAGCAGAAA
>NW_017153982.1:0-255 GCF_001652005.2 Ceratina calcarata
ACGAGCGAAACGGCCAACAGAAAATCCGGAGTATTTACGACACTCCGGATTATCCTAGGCCTCGTTCTAAGATACGAGGTTCGGCACGAGGAAACGAGTTGTTCTCTTCTCGTGCCAATAGAATTATACAGTCCACGCGAGGCGAAGACGAATCGGTCGCACACGTCTTACGCCAGTTAATTGCACGAGTATTCGTACATCGCATAATTTGGAGTTTTCAACTGTTTTCAGAAACCCTAGAGAGACGCGCGTCGG
>NW_017153983.1:0-255 GCF_001652005.2 Ceratina calcarata
ATAGAGAATCTTAAAACGAATTCAACGACCTATAACACAAGGACATTGAAAGTCACATAAAGCGGGAAAAGCGGGAAACGGTGCGTGCCTTAACGAACAAGGAATATTTAAATATGTTCGTCATTTACTCGTTATAATCCGAGAGCGGCAGTGGAATTGTTCCGCAAACGGTATTCCGATCGGAATTAAGAATTAAAATAAAAACATGTATGCAAATTTTCAATTGCAAAGTGCAATGTGACAGTGGATTTGTAA
>NW_017153984.1:0-255 GCF_001652005.2 Ceratina calcarata
GTTTATTTGTAAGATCTTCATGTTTTAAATACATCCATCTCGTTCCTTTCAGGCGGGTCTCCGTTCCCCGCGTCATTTACTTTGTCAAGAGTCGGATCTCCCGGTGTTCTTTTTTCTTTCTCCACGCTTTCAAAATGCGTTCCGCTATTTTTGGTTGATTCCAATTTTTTATTCAGCGATGTCCTGATATTGGGTCTATTGTTTAATTGCCTGGATTTATATATCTCGGCCGTTTTACATTGTCTGCTTCCCATT
>NW_017153985.1:0-255 GCF_001652005.2 Ceratina calcarata
GTTTAGGAGTTATGGCCAAAAAACGAAAATTTCGCGAAATCTGAAGGGATACCCCTTCGAAAAATGTCGGAAAAATAAAAAAAATTTTTTTGGTCAAAATATCGAAAAATATCGAAATGTATTCTAAAAATCGTAAAAAATTCCAGACTTTTTAGACTTGTATTTCCTCAAGTCAGTTGTGTCTTCCAACTAGGCGCCTTCCAAATACCAGAAAGTTTTCTTTGGATTACTGCTGATTACCATAAGAGTACATGC
>NW_017153986.1:0-3445 GCF_001652005.2 Ceratina calcarata
GCACCCTGGTCTGGGGGTGCGTTTGGTGTTCAACTGTGTTTTGGCAACTGTGTGTGGTTGTGACGTGTTCTCGCTTGATTGTAGGTCTCGTACTCGTTTTGCTTCTTAGGTATTGTCTGTTTTCCGTTGTGTCCGGGTTTGTCTTTATGCTTTGGTGTTTTTATTTTCGGTTGTCGGCTGGCTTGGTGTTTTGGTTTTATGTTTCCATGCGTGTTGGCGGGTTTTTACGTTGTGTCGGGTTCTTTCTAATTCTTGGGTTTGTTAAGCGATTGTGGGTGTCTGATTTCTATCCCTGTGGAATGTTGCGGGTTCTGGCGTCAGGCTCTTCCGTCGTGTCTATAGGTCTCGGTTTTTGGGGTCTCAGGTTGGTTGGGTGGTCCGGGCTGTGGTTTTTCATTTTATGGGTATGCGCGAGTTCCTTCTTTTCGTCCCCTTTTGTCTCGGGGGCTGGTGTGTCGGTCTTTCTCGGGTAGGTTCGAGTCCGGGGTGTGTTTTTTTTTCCGGCGGGGTTTGGCAATGGGCGTGGGTGGATGCGGTTATTGGTGGACGATCTGTCCCTCTTCGCGGGCCGTGGTTTGGTGGGTCTGGGTGCTATATATGCGCGTTTTGTTTTCCACTCTTTGCGTGGTTCTTTTTTCACTTCCCATGTGGCGTCCGTGCCGTTTGGACGTGTTTGTTTTCGCTCTTTTTCTGTGTCCTGTATAGGGCATTGAGACAAAAAGTCTTTCTGTTTAACGGTTTTCCGAACATTCCAATTTGTTTAAATTCATACGTTATTTCATTTTACAATCAAATGTGAACATTTATTTTACGCAGTGAGTGGTGCAAAAGACTTTTACGAGAAGCTAATCAAGGAAGGCCGCTGCCGTAAGCGGCCTATGGCAACGAGGCGCGCCAGACTTCCTGAGCTGGCCGTTGCAATTTCCAAAGTCCGTTCGGACAAGAAATCAGCATCAAACAGTCCAGATAGTCCAGATAGGAAATCTGGACATTTTGTTAGCGAAGTGCAGTTCTCGAAGCTGAAAAATTCTCCCGAGAAAGGCTATCTCAGCGACTCTGCATTGACGCAGAAGGTGAGGGAGGTCAGTGCGGTGCCGTCGGCTCCACGAGGCGGATCCGAGGACAGAGCGGTGAGTCTAAAGTCTACTTCTAGTTTAAATTCAATTATTGCGAACTCCGAAAATAGACTCAATCTTGCTCCTTTTTCGCCGGGGCGTACGCCGGCGTCCGTGGATTCGGAAACTAATCGTAGTCGTAGTCGTAGTAATTCTCGTGGTTCGGGAATTTGTTCTAAGGTGCCTCGTCTAATTAACGTGTCAGTCGAAAGACTCGCTGGATTCAATGATACTAGTAACTATTGTATACCTGAAACGGACGTCTCGGGCCGATCGACTAATACATTTCGGCATTTAGATGTCGGAGACAGTTCGGCGAATAATAATAATACCGATATCGATAACGCGAACCTGTTAGAAGACAAGATGGCCGGCAACGGTGCTGATCGAGGCGTGCCACGTGCCGTGCCACGTATCACGTCGATCGTCAAAATGGACGCTGCTCCTGCAGTCAAGACGTCCAATCGTTTCTCAGTGCTAGCAAACATTCTTGATCAAGAAATTGCTGACAATAAAGATTCAACAATCAAACCTTCGAATAAGGCTGCCGCGTTTCCTAAGGAAAAGGCTACGACTAGTTTTCCGAAACCAGACGGCTTCGGCGATGCTCGAGGCGGGGCGCGGGTCGGGAGAGTGTCTTCCAAGATCCCGCCCGTCTATGTCACGCGGTTCTCATGCTCAGCCCACGAGTTTGAAAAAGAGATGCTTGAACTCTGTGGGGATACGTTTAAATTAAAATTATTGAGGTCCGGTATTCGGGTTACATTTAGTACTGTCGAAGCATATGAGACGTTTATCGAATTCCTGAAGGAAAAAGACTTGCAGTATTTCACATACAGTAAGAGCACCGAGCGCATTCTGAGCGCTGTCCTCCGCGGCCTGCCTGCTACCCCTGCAGAAGAAGTGGTCAGGGAGATTAAATCGCACGGCCTTGAACCCATTTCTTGCTCGGTCATCGGGAAGAATGCAAACAAGCAAGTATATCGTGTTAACTTCCCGCCTGGTACTACTCTGAATTGGTTAAATAAAATCGGTTACTTATTTAAAATTCGTGTATATTGGGACAAATTCTTTTCACAAAAAAATTACACCCAATGTTTCCGATGTCAGAAATTCGGGCATGCAGTATCGAACTGTAACGTTCAGCCCAGATGTGTCAAATGTGGCAAGGCACATCACACCTCAACTTGCACGAAACCAATTGAGGAGGCGCCGACTTGCGCCAACTGCGGTGGAAACCACACCGCTAATTATTCCGCGTGCCCGGCACTCCTAGATTACCTCGCCTTTAGGGACAGGGGTAAGATGATCAGGGATAGGGCCCCGGCCTTTACGGTTGACGACCCTGAAAATTCGGCCCTCCTTTGCCCCCTGTTAGGGTGCATCAAGGTCAAAGTACTTATGAAAGGAATAAAAAACCCTTGAGAAACGTTGCTGATTCGGGGCAATATAATTTCAACGGGCGATCCTTTGCTGATGCTGCGAGGGGTGTTCAGGCGCCTCCGCGAGAGGCCGCGGGGGACAGCGCTTTTGCTCTTTTCGACGAAATTCGTGTATTGCACTCTCTGGTCGACGTCGATCTGATGTTAGATCTCGTCAGAAATTTAAACGCGCAGCTGCGGTCGTGCCGCACCAACGCGGACAAGTTCCGTGTCTTTGTTCAAGTTATCAATCAACTTGATTAAAAATGGCTTCACCTGTTTTTCCTAAAATAGTCTTGTGGAATATCCGCTCGCTTAAGAGAAATCGAAACGAGCTGCTACTTCTCATAGCTCGTTCACAGCCGGATATTGTTCTTTTAACAGAAACTTGGCTCACGCCTAACGACGTCGAGGGCATTCCGGACTTTGTGTTGGTGCGGTGCGACCGCACCGGTGGTAAGGGTGGCGGCGTTGCCATTCTTTTGCACAGAGACATCGACTATGACAATGTAGTGCTGACTCCAATATCGGGGCTCGACGTCCTCTTTGTCAGGCTTGCGGCTCCAAGAATTTATCTTGGAGTGGTATATGTTCCTCTTGGACAGGTTGCCCTGGATCATCACGTCTTGGACGTAATCTGTGGGCAGGGTTTTCCATACCTTATCGGGGGTGATTTCAATGCAAAACACAAGCTATGGAATAATTTTATGGCTAACCCTAGGGGCAATACCATTTATAAATACTTCACAAACAATACATTTGATATTCTTTACCCGGAGGATTTCACCAGGCGCGTGGTGGGATATAGACCGTCCACACTGGATATTTTCTTTTCTACAATCGACTTAGCCTTTGACTGCTCGGCCCTTGATCCCGGGCCGTCGGACCACTCGCCGGTCGTTCTTGTAG
>NW_017153987.1:0-255 GCF_001652005.2 Ceratina calcarata
CAGGTAGCTGACGAACGCAAGCGAGAAAAATGGACAGGGCACACAACACGAAACGAAATGTAGAGGGGGTATCAGGTCGGGAATTGAACATAGCCAGAATAGATCACCATATCAGAAAGAGAACAGATACAAGTTGCAGGGGTAATAACCTAAAAAAGAAAGACTAAGAGAGTAAAGCCGGGAGGCTTTTGGATCCTGGGCGTTACGTTGCCTTCGCACTCATAAGATTGTTCCGACGTACCTGATATTGTTGTC
>NW_017153988.1:0-255 GCF_001652005.2 Ceratina calcarata
ATATAAAATTTGCATGTACAGAACGTGTGTGCATAAGTAAAATTTAATGTTTCTTGAAGTCTTGTGATTTTTGTACTTTTTCTATCTTGTTTGGCAAAGACAATTGTATGGGGGCACTGGAATATTTATAGACGATTGGCAAACGGCCTGCCAATACGACGGTCCGCTCCATTCCGCTTTAACACGCTTCGCTTATCAATCATCCTCAACGCACACAACCAGCAGAAATATTAGTCGGGATAAGATAAAAAAAAA
>NW_017153989.1:0-255 GCF_001652005.2 Ceratina calcarata
CTCTTTGTGCACATAGTCTATAAGAAGTGGTTTCTTATTACGATTATAATAATCACTGAGAAAGCCATCTTTTATTTTTGCTTCGTTCGGTAAAAAGGAGCTAGCCCAAATTTGACAATGAGGATGTGCATTACTACATCCCATTATAGTTCCACGGTTTTCAAAAATTTGAACCCAAGTCCATTTTTCTCCCAACTCGAGCATTTCAAAAATCCATCTATAAATCATAGCGACATCTATTACATAATATATATA
>NW_017153990.1:0-255 GCF_001652005.2 Ceratina calcarata
CGAAGCGAGGCATGGTTTTTGAATTATTAACGAAAAATATTTGACCAATGGGAGGACTCGTAGGGCCCGCGTTGACCAATGGCCGAGCGTCACGAGCCCCCACTCCCGTGGATGAGCGCGGGCCCTACGCTTGCCCCCATTGGTCAACGTTTCTCATCAATAATTCAAAAACCTTTGCATTTTGCCAAAAGAAATTGTTATTCAGAATCGCCTATATAAATTTAATAATTAATTATATTTTCAATGTTTTAATAC
>NW_017153991.1:0-255 GCF_001652005.2 Ceratina calcarata
CGAACCGAGCCCCGACCAGGGCCCGATCGAGGAGATACCTCCACCCGAGCCACCAGCCGGACCGGAGGACGACAACGAAAGCTTGGAGGGCGACTACGAAGAACCGACCCACGAGCTCCGAATACGCGTAGCCGAACATCGAATACGCCTCATCGAACAACGGCAAGCCGAGGACAGGGAGGTCCACGCTTACCTCCTCGGCGAACAGCGCTATCGGCTACGCGCCTTCGAGAGAGCCCTCCGAGAACTCACGGA
>NW_017153992.1:0-255 GCF_001652005.2 Ceratina calcarata
AAAAATTTCTTAAAAACTTCGCCATTTTGTCAGATTTCAACATTTCTCGGATATCCTGCGTTATTCAACAATAAAGCATGTCTAGTTTAAGATCGTTTTTGCCTTTTTTTATTTCAGGTACCGTAGCGAACTGTATGAAGTCAGCAGTTGAGGTACATTTTTTTTAGCATAACTTGGTCGTTTTTATTTATTTTTGTACCAAAAAATTATTTTACACAGTTCATTTATAGGCAAATACATCCATAAAGTTTAAAA
>NW_017153993.1:0-255 GCF_001652005.2 Ceratina calcarata
ATAATTAATAATAATAATCAACAAAATAAATAAACAAAGTCCATTAGTTTTTTCTTCAATCATCTATTTATTTATCTAAAACTCACGCAAGAAAAAGATACATTCATAAAACGCGAGCAGGACAAATAAAAAATAAAAATAAAAATCTTAATCATAATAATAACACATCGCCAACAAATAAACTAACAAATCAATTCACTATCAGCCAAACAGATACAAAGAAAATACAGGCATAAAATATATATAGTGGCACAA
>NW_017153994.1:0-255 GCF_001652005.2 Ceratina calcarata
ATATTTTATTTAAAAAACTCATTTTCAACCTGAAACGATTTATTGATAAATAGTTTTCATTCTCACTGTTTAAACATCGAACCAGCTCGCATTTAATTATTTACATAGCGAACGAACGAATTCAACTTCAAACGTTACGCACAATGCAAATACAAACGATGAATTCATCGATAATAATTATGTTTGAAGAACAACGTACCTCCACACATTTGTATTATGCATTATGTTTCCTACACAATGTTCTACCATCGTATT
>NW_017153995.1:0-255 GCF_001652005.2 Ceratina calcarata
AAATATATCAAACCAATCATTGATTAGCTTAAACATAATAGCGCATTCTTTCCAATTTTTATACTTGATAAAGCCGTTTAGACCATACCGCTCAATAGCTTTTGCAGTAGTACTTGAAAAGACTTGGACTGCGAGAGAAACGAAACCAGAGCAGGTACTTCTGGATAAATGTTTATTAACCCTTTGCGTACTGAGAACTTGTGGCGTATGCAGGTCCGTACGGACGACGCGCGGCTGACGCTGATGATCGCTGGG
>NW_017153996.1:0-3563 GCF_001652005.2 Ceratina calcarata
TTATCACGTTTTATGTAGACGAGGAAAATATATTGTGGCATCAGTATCATCAAGAAAGGAACTCCGAAGATAATTTTGGGACTGTTGAGTCTTTCTCTATATATTTGAGTGGAATACGCAGGTCAGATGATAGCTAACAGTAACATGCAACCAGGTAAGTTGTACGAACTAGCAGTATTCATATCCACGTTAATTAATAATCCGAAAAAGTCTTTTGATCTTGGTAGAGAAATTAAATTTGCGGGCAAATTGGATGACTTAGTTGTTAGAAATCATGAAACGGGTTTTAATCAATATACTTTTCTGCAAATTAAACTGGTGGATAAAATTGAGGATAACGTTATTGATTCTAAGGTTTTAATGGGGGAAAAACGCATATCATTAAAAATAGATGATTTTAAATTAGTAAAATATTTTTATTCTTACTTACGAATTAAGGATCAACTGAATTCAAGAAATCAATTAAAGAACGAAGACAAAAGTAAAATACAAAAATTAATTATTTTTACTAATACTAATTTAGATCAGGAGGAGCTTAAAAGGAAAGTAAATATCGCAGAGAATAGTATAGAAAATAGCAATGATATTATACCGAATGTTGATAAAGATCCGAAATTTTATAAAATAATACATGAAAAAGATGTTTTTTTTCAAAAAGAGAATTTAAAGTCTGATTTACAAATTTTAGCTGAAGAGCTAGCTAAATATGCTACTAGTACTAATAGCAATCAAATGGTTCTCGACATAGAATGTTTTAATTATTATCATACTGCATTAATTGATGAAAATGTTATTAAAATAGAGGAAGATTTAAAAAAGAAAGTAACTAAAAAAGGAAAATTCAGTCAGGACTTCATAGATGGGAAAAATTTATCAAGTAGAGCGCAAAAGCTAAGGGAAAAGATGACGGCAATTATATCGAACAAGCAAAATAATATGGCAGAAGCTAAATGGGCGATATCTAAAGATTTTGATTCAAGAGAATCCAAAGATAAAATATTTCTACCGAATTATGATATAAGCGATAATGACATAAAGGACTTTTTTGGTGTTTTAGAGTTTAGAGTAAATCAACTTGGTGTCAAAGATATATTGGATAAGATTCGAAATAGAGAGATTAAGAAGATATTTTTAAGATATTATAACACTGATCCTGAGCTCATAGAATTTCTTATTCGTAATTTTGTTGAAAATTGGAGAAAAGAAGAGGAACTGCGAGATGCATGGCTTTTAAATGATAAAAGATCAAAATTTATTGAGCAGTTACAGTCTAAACTTTCTAAACCGCAAGCAATACATAAAACACAACAATATGCAACATACTTAGAGGACATCATTATAAAATATGATTTACATTTTCGTGATGATTGTTTATTCAATGAACAGAATTTTCTAGAAGAAACATTTGTTGCTATCAGAACTGCTAGTAATATTTTAAGTTCAATAAAGATGATAGAGTACCTCAACAAAATAGAGCAAAAAGATTATATTTTTATAGATTTAGAAAATCTATTACAGAAAAGAGAAATTATTCAATTGATAGATGCATTTAAATTTAGAGAGTTTAATTTTCTTATTTTATCGTATAAGATTGCAGTAGATGATAATATTGCCGACGAGTTGTTTACTAAACTTGCCGATATAATAAGTAAAGATAGTCAAAAACGAATAATTTTTATTACTTCAGTAACTGAAGATTCTGTAATTAACACGTTGGACCCGGTGCCGGCTGAACGGGAAGGACAGCAAATTCGGCGCTGGGCTCAACGTGTTGAAAAATTTGATACATATAAAGAACATAATGATATGACAATTGATCTTCAGCAGCTAGTAGATACTTCAAAAATTCTTGAACAGGAAATAATTATTCAAGATCAACCTGTGAAATTAAGGGATTGCATAGTGAATAATCAATATTATAAGCTAATAGGTGCAAAAATAATAGAGAATGTGGTCACCAATCAAAAGATGAAGATAGGTAATAAGCCACCAGGAACGAGTGACTTAGAAGGAGCCTATTCCGAGTTATTTGAAGAAGTCAATATGGAAACTTTGGTTGACAAATTGTTGTTAAAAGAATCAAATGATATTTATGTAATTAGTGGGATACCTGGCTCAAGCAAAGAGGACATGTTAATTGAATCTCTAAATATACCAGAATCAAAAGTTAATGAACTCAAAAATCGAATAGAAGTGTTGAACCAACAAAATATTACGAGACCTATTAATCAAAGAATACAAGTAGCTGATGATCAATTTAAAGAAGGAGATTTTAAGCAAATATGTCACAACAATTCGGAAAGAAAGATTTTTTGGATTCATTTCAGAGGGGACAATGTACCTTTCATATTAGCACAAATTTATAATTCTGACTTTTACGTAGGTGATGAAAGATTTAATGATGTAGTTATTGGGAAGGATGTAAAAGAACTGTTAGGGAATCCTACACTTTCTGAAAAATTTATTATCGGTGTTCAAGACAAGAGGGAGTTCATAAAATGGTTGGAATGTACAGATGATCAAAAACGTCAAATTGAAATCAATTGTCAGAATAATATGATTAAGTTTGAAACATACCAAGATAATATGGAAGATTCTTTCCAGCAAATCATTGCAGCAAATCCAGATCAAACAGTTCATCTGCTTAAGTTTAAAGAGAATAAGCTTATTTGTCGTAAAACTCATGGCTCATTCAAGAGTTTGAGGGAATATAGAGCAAGAGAAAACACGAATACCGCACATTTAATAGGAGAAGATGCTTTAATTAACGAAATTCAAGATAAGAAAGTGGTAATCATTGCTGGTGATCCAGGAATGGGGAAAAGTACTACTGTAATTAAGTTATATAATTCAAAATCTGCTAAAGAAGAACCGATATTTAAGTCACATTGGGTGATTAGAGTAAATCTAAGAGATCATTTGGAAGCAATAGGAAATATTGACTTTAGTAATAGTGATATAGACACAGCAACAAGAGACAAAATCACAAGATTTTTATCAACAGTTGATAAAAGCATAAACAGTGATTTTGCGAGAAATTTATTAGATATTGCGCTAACCAATGCATATTTTGCCAAGCCTTTGTTAATAGTATTTGATGGATTTGATGAAGTTTTAGATAAAGCGAATAGAGATAAAATAATTTCACTATTGAAACATTTAAAGGATAAAACTGAGGTTAAATTTTGGGTTACTACTCGTCTTCATTATCTGCAGACTTTGGAAGATGAACTATCAACATATGCTATACAGCTTGAGCAAATGAATAATTCGACAACAAGTAAATTCATTAAAAAGTATTTAAATAATCGTCTAAGTCTAATGTTAAGTCAGGAGGAGTTTACAAAGATCTTTGGTAATTGTAATGAAGTAATAGAACATACTAAGATGTCAGAATACACTGAGGCATTTTTAGAAAAAATGGATATAGTATTTAAAGATGATGTATCTAACAATAAGTTTATTAACAATAAGTTTATTAGGACTCCGTTACATCTTTATTTAATGTTAGAAGGTTCTACAGGACATTTTAAAGAAGGGTTGCAACATTCTCCAAGTATCCT
>NW_017153996.1:4088-9745 GCF_001652005.2 Ceratina calcarata
GCTCTTCATTGTGCTGTGGACCATATTAAACCGTTTAATTCACAACATAATTTACTTAAGTTAATTTTAGAAATATCAGAATCAAAATTTTCTCCAAAACAATTATTCGAGTTTCTAAAGATTCAAGATGAGAGAAATCGCACTGCGTTTCATCGTGCTTTGGACGTTGATGATTGTGATCTGCAGTCAAAGTATGATACAGTTGAGTTCATTTTAAATAAAACAGAAATAAAATTTTCTTCAGAACAATTATTCAAGTTTCTAATGATTCGAGATGAGAGTAAGCGTACTATTCTTCATTGTGCTCTGGACGATATGAAACCGTTTAATTCAAAACGTGATTTATTTGAGTTTACTTTAGTTACAACAGAATTACTATGTTCTGCAGAAAAATTATTCGATTTTGTAATGAATCGAAGTAAGGGAGATGGCAGCGCTTTGAAAGTTAATTCTCATGATCTTCTGCCACAGTATAAGACAGTTGAGTTCATTTTAAATATTGCAGAATCAAAATTTTCTCCAAAACAATTATTCCATTTTCTAATGATTCGAAATAAGAGAGATCGCACTGCTCTTCATTGTGTTTTGAAAGTTTATTTTCGTGATCTGCAGTCACAGTATAGGATAGTTAAGTCAATTTTAAAAATAGCACAATTAAACTTTCCTCCAGAACAATTATTCAAGTTTCTAATGATTCGAGATGAGAGTAAGCGCACTGCTCTTCATTGTGCTCTGGACCATATTAAACCGTTAAATTCAACTGGTTTAGATCATATATTGTTCTGTATATACCAAGGGATCCTTATCCCAGGGATTTTAGGTGAGAAACTTCCGCGTGCTTTGGACGTTTATAATTGTAATCTGCAGTTAAAGTGTAGGATAGATCAGTGCATTTTAGAAACAGCACGATCAAATTTTTCTCCAGAACAATTATTCAAGTTTCTAAAGATTCAAGATGAGAGTAAGCGCACTGCTCTTCATTGTGCTCTGGACCATATGAAACCGTTTACTTCATTGGTACATTCACATGGTTTACATGAGTTAATTTTAGATATAGCAGAATCAAAATTTTCCCCAGAACAATTATTTGATTTTTTAGTGATTCGAGATGACAGAAATCGCACTGCTCTTCATTGTGCTTTGAAAGTTAATTTTGGTGATGGGCAGTCACAGGATAAGACAGTTCACTTGATTTTAAATACAGCAAAATCAAAATTTTCTTCAAAACAATTATTTGATTTTCTAATGATTCAAGATAAGTACGGTTGCACTGCTCTTCATTGTGCTCTGTACAATATGAGACCGTTTTATTTAGTACATGATATACTACGATCACGCAACTCTCTAGCACATGTATTTGATCTTGTAAGGATTGAAGTTGAGAAAGCGCGCATTGCGCATTATAGTGCTTTGGACGTTAATGATCGTGATATGCAGTCAAAGTATGACACAGTTCAGTTCATTTTAAAAACAGCAGAATCAAACTTTTCTCTAGAACAATTATTTGATTTTCTAATGATTCAAAATGAGGACGGTTGTACTGCGCTTCATCGTGCTTTGGACGTTAATGCTTGTGATCTGCAGTCACAGTATAAGACAGTTGAGTTCATTTTAAATAAAGCAGAATCAAAATTTTCTCCAGAACAATTATTCGAGTTTCTAAAGATTCAAGATAAGAGTAAGCGCACTGCTCTTCATTGTGCTCTGCACCATATTAAACCGTTTAATTCACAACATAATTTACTTAAGTTAATTTTAGATAAAGCAGAATCAAAATTTTCTTCAGAACAATTATTCGAGTTTCTAAAGATTCAAGATGAGATAAATCGCACTGCGCTTCATTGTGCTTTGGACGTTAAGGATTGTGATCTGCTGTCAAAGTATAAGACAGTTGAGTTTATTTTAAATAAAGCAGAATCAAAATTTTCTTCAGAACAATTATTCGAGTTTCTAAAGATTCAAGATGAGATAAATCGCACTGCGCTTCATTGTGCTTTGGACGTTTTTGATCGTGATCTGCAGTCAAAGTATGACACAGTTCAGGTCATTTTAAATAAAGCAGAATCAAATTTTTCTCCAGAACAATTATTCAAGTTTCTAATGATTCAAGATGACAGAAAGTGCACTGCGCTTCATCGTGCTTTGGACGTTAATGATTGTGATCCGCGGTCAAAGTGTATTATACTTGATGTAATTTTAAATAAAGCAGGATCAAAATGTTCTTCCAGACATGAATTCATCGACTTTATATCGATTCCACATGAGCGTAAGCTCAGTGCTCTTCATTGTGCTCTGGACCATATTAAACCGTTTAATTCACAACATAATTTACTTAAGTTAATTTTAGATATAGCAGAATCAAAATTTTCTCCAGAACAATTATTTGATTTTTTAGTGATTCGAGATGAGAGAAATCGCACTGCGCTTCATCGTGCTTTGGACGTTTATGATTGTGATCTGCAGTCAAAGTATGACACAGTTGAGTGCATTTTAAATAAAACAGAATCAAAATTTTCTTCAGAACAATTATTCGAGTGTCTAAAGATTCAAGATGATAGTAAGCGCACTGCTCTTCATTGTGCTGTGGACCATATTAAACCGTTTAATTCACAACATAATTTACTTAAGTTAATTTTAAAAATAGCAGAATCAAAATTTTCTCCAGAACAATTATTTAATTTTTTAGTGATTCGAGATGAGAGAGATAACACCGCTCTATATGGTCGTCATCTTAACGAGTTTACGGTTGTTCGAAACCAAAAAGAAATATTATTAAATATAGCGCAGGATCGAAATAATCAGGATCTCATTGATCTGTTTAATTTCCAATGAAAGCACGAAACATCAGAAACTGACCATGCAGTTCTTGAAAGCTGTAGTGCGGATAGTCCTGGAATTCTGGTTCACACTCGTAAGAAGCCAGCGAGATTGGATTAATTGCTATTAAATCATTTGAAATAACAGAGACGTTTCTGTGAACCATGACAAATCGTCGACGGTTATTGTTATTACATCGCAGGAATTTTTGATTGTTAAATTTACGGTATAAAGTTCCGGACCGTCCCAGAGTCTACACTAAACAGAAAAGTTAGGCACGTAAAACATTTCAATTTCTTCAATATTATAGCTTCAACGAAGCCTGCCGTATATGTATAAATCTAGTGCACTCAAGATTTCTGTGTGAAAATAGTACTTTTCGGCCTCGTGTTATGAAATAGTACTTTTAGCACTCTTTTATTTTTCACGCCTACATTTTGCAAGGGGAAAATGAGAAAAAATTCTCAGTTGCTGAAAACACTACGAACAAATTTTTTTCAGATTTTTTGCAAGGCGTTAAATAAGGAAAAATGTCAAAAAACTGATTTTTCGAATTTTCCCAATTACTACCCCCCTGGTTGAGATATAGGGCTAAAAATTAGAGTGCGTGTCTATTTTCTGATAATCTATCGAATGGCGCAAGCGGCGCTGTAAACTGACCTTTTGGGACGAACAGCGGTGGTCTGACCCGTACATTTGGTCCTCGATCTCTCGAGCTAGACAAAATTTCACTGGGGCCCTTCGAAGTCTCCGACGTTTACATGCTTTTAGTATAGGCTGGAAACTTGGTTTTCGGCCCTGATCGAACTTACGGTCGGCTTGAAAAACGCCGCACCGCACGCTCTGTGGGGATCGACCATTATTCGGCGCAAGGGCATTTTTGACCCCCTTAACACTTTCACAACCGGTGGCGGTGGCACCAACGTGGTGCCATAGGCAGGGCACCGTAACGGCACGTAACGCAATGGGAACGTAATGGGAACGTAGGTCTCCGTAGGTCGCAGGACGTAAGCTTCAGTGCCGTAGTCTTTAGGACAGTAATAGGATCAGAGAGCAGGGTTCTCATAATTTATCCCTCGGCCGGAAAGTGGGGACGACGCGACCATGGTGGGGACTAGTACTTCATGGGGGTATGCTAGGCATGGTCAGCGAAGGCGCATGAGGAGAATAGTAGTGGGGATCGAAATACGGGCGAAAAAGAGGGGAAGCGAGCCGTGCGGGATAAATTATGAGATCCCTGTCAGAGAGATCTGATAGGACGTATGTAGTGGACCCTAAACAGCAGGCAGTTCCCGCCTGGCGATTCAGTGTCAAACGTGGAGCCCTGAGCTCCCTGCTTTTACACGCTTTTTCCTATACCCTGTCCTAAAGACTACGGCACTAAAAATTACATCCTGCGACCTCTGGAGACCTACGTTCCCATTGCGTTAACGATGCCATTGCGGTACTGTTGCGTCTGTATAGCTAGACCTTTATCCAGCTAGGCCCTTTTCAACATACTTGAAATTAATTTCTTCGTCATTATAATCGTATAAAATACGTTCTAATGAAAACGTATTTCGGATTCATTTCAGCATGTGCGTGGCATCCAAGAATACACGGACTTTATAGCCATTTGGTTGTTTGAAACTGCTTTCCTTCTCTAAAATATCGGCGCTCAGTCTGCGGTATATATTTATGTTTGCCGCAAGACCGTCGAACGTTAAAACAATGACGCAAATATTGGCTAACGAAACAAAGTACAAAACTTTATTTGTAATTTCTGATTTTTCCTCTAATGTTAAGCCAGATATAAAAAAATATGCAACCGGTATTTTCTACCGCTGATTAATTCCAGTCAGCAAGTAGACCAATCTCCTTCGCCAGTGGTATCTGTTCACGGTTGTTTATATGGATACCAGTGTCTATGTATTTGACAAAATTTTGTATTTTATCCCAAACCACTTTGTTCCGAATAGCCATCTCATCCATGGCTAAACCAACACGTAATAACATTGTGCGTAAACCTGGCGGATACTGTCCTAATAAATTATCTAAGAAATCTTTGAAATTTTAAGAATGTATTCCTTTTTAAGTATCCTCTATAAAAGTTATTAAGGCAGTAGGGCAAGCGGGGCTAATTTATTTAATATCAAAGTTAACATGGGTTGTTATGGGGAAAGCATTTATGGTGCGACATTTTTTTATACTATGAGGTGAAAACATCTAAACAATTGTTCATTAAGAAATATGTCATTCTTGAAGATCTCACGAACAATTTCCAATAGTGTAAACCTTTGACTATATATACATGGACCGCTAGTGTCCTAAGCTTCCAATGTTAATAAAGTGACATAGGCGCCACCATACTCGAATATCAAATTTTTAAGAACTAAACGCAAATCGGTGTAGGTTCATACGTATAGAAAAAGTGCTTATGTGTGCGTGAATCTTACCTATATCAAGTCCTACCTTAAGAGTATAAATCTATATAAGTTGAAGATAAGTTGATTAGAATTCAACAAAGGGTATTTCAGAACGAGAATGGATTAAAGAAGGATTAAAGAGGATTTTCGCATAAAATGTAATACCATTTATCATGATGATGATAAAGTATCATGATGTGTAAAAATTCAAAGCAAAAAATGACTGTTCAAGTTTTACAGAATATAAACATGTCAAATATTTTCAGTAATTTTGCTCCTCATTCAATGGATCATGATATTTAAAAAAATCAAAATACATTTATAAGACACTCTTTAACAAAAACCATTTTATTTGAAGAACAATAAAATTTATGAGTTATAATATAATAATAGTATTATATAATAATATTGTAATATATTAATATTATGCATTAA
>NW_017153996.1:10242-13350 GCF_001652005.2 Ceratina calcarata
CCTTCTTTAATCCATTTTCGTTCTGAAATACTCTTTGTTGAATTCTAATCAACTTATCTTCAACTTATATAGATTTATACTCTTAGGGAAGGACTTGATATAGGTAAGACTCACGTACACATAAGAACTTTTTCTATACGTATGAACCTACACCGATTTGCGTTTAGTTCTTAAAAATTTGGTACTCAAGTATGGTGGCGCCTATGTCAGCTACACTTTTTCGGCCAAACCAGCGGTCCATGTATAGTCAAAGGGTAAACATAGGCTACTAGGGCTTTTTATTAACCTTTCGTTCCCAGCGCCGGATTTAGCCGGCATCCGCTTGACGCCCCGTGTGTACCAGTGCCGGATTTAGCCGGCATCCATTTGACGTTCCTTATATTGCATTGTTATTGAATTGATTCCTCTTAGAGTGCAATCAATTTTGTTATTGAATGCGCCTTCAGTCAAAAACAATTTTTGGAAGTGAAGTGCGTATTTGGAAACTGAAATAAAAAAGTATAATAAGAAATTCGCGGCGAATTTCCGGTTCAGTAGCGTCACTTCGGCGGAACGGACTGCGGTAAGGAAAGGGTTAAGATATGATCAAAATTAACTTTTATTTAAAACAATTAACTTTTATATTCAAACGGAACAATTAACTTTTCGACTTACTTCGAGAGAGAGCGGCGCGACTTGGTAACATTCGGCATCTTCCCTTACGCACAGTATACCTATATATACCTGAGTTCCCGAGAGTTTAGGAGCGTTTCGCGCAGCTTGGAAGTGGTGGGAGTCGCATCGAACTCCCTCCACATGGCTCAGTCTACACCAGGCATGGCCAAGTACACGTGCCCCACTGTAGCTGTTCTCCCTACTTCGTGCAGTAGGCCCAGGAAGCCCTCACATTATTTCAGTATGTTACGTGCGTGCATCACACACACTATTAACCGTTCGGACTGCGTGCCCCACTCCGGCTCCCGGGCAAGGTCGTGTCGCGCGGCGACAACTTTGGCCATGCGGCATGGCCCATGCCTGGTCTACACGGTAAAGCATTGAGATGCGCAGAACGATCAAAAACTGAACTGTGCCCGCTCCTAGATTCTCGGGAACTCAGGTATAGATGGAAAGGAAACATGCAAACGACTCGTTACTTGTATGAAGGATGTTGCCAAATCTCAGCGACTTGCACAGGAGGTTTATTTTTACACTTCTGTGCCGCTTGAAGAGCCCAGTGGTAAACGACAACCTGTTTAAGCAATGGAAATGCGTGGTTTCGAGTTATGTTTAGGTTGAGCACAACTAGACCCGGAGGACGTCTTTATTTTCACAATGAGTGTATGCATTTTATAGGAAGTCGTTATTTCTGAATTTCCAATATGTAGAGTAATTATTGTAATACTTCAATAATGTCTGAAAAATTTGCTGAAAGCTTCCGCACTCATGAGGAGCCCGTCAACTGCCTCCAACAGGCGCCCTCGCCAAGGATTAAGGATAAGGATCAATGCTAAACAACTGATAAACGAACAAGGAGAATTCATAATAGATACTGGTTCAGTCCTGAACCTTATAGAAATGCGTGCCCTTAGTCCAGAAGCACCTCTTCTTACAATCCGTCCGATCACGATCGAAAGCCTCGAAGGAAAAATTATTACGAACAAGGCAACATATATAATGGTAAATGATAGCGAAACGTTCTTCCACATCATTGGCACCGGAAGCTTGCCGGAAGGAGTTTCTGGTTTAATAGGCAGCCTGTTCCTAGCTCAGGAAAAAGGTGAATTATCTTTCCACCATAAGACGTTGACGAAACAAAGGAACTCCATAGATCCAATCCGATTCTCGAACGTGGACAAGATCCGCAACTCAGCAAATTCACAAGGCCTAGTTTATACCGCTCGGATTCCTAATACACATAACGAAAATTCTTTACATAATGAAATCGACTACGACGACGAGTGCAATTTAAACGAGCACGAGGACTCGCAACTAAGCGAACTAGACATTCCCGAAAGACCGCATACCCCACTAACTGAAGAACAGCTGTTAGATTTAGAAGAGGAAGACGTGTGCGACTTGGAAATTGAAAACCGCGACCCAGAGGAAAGATTGGATCTTATTATGAATGCTCTGAAATTAAAGCACCTTGATGAACCATCGAAAGACCTAGTAAAGGAAATCGTAGGAATGTATGCCGACTGTTTTTTCATCCCCGGAGAGCCCTTAGGAAAAACCAACGCAATCCAGCACACCATAACCGTCACCGACAACAATCCCGTGTTCGTGAGGCAGTACCCATTCGTACAATTATCGGATCGTGCCAAAGAAACCGGATTCTTAAGGCAACAAACGCTGGCGAATGGTGGTAGATTACAGAAAATTAAACGCAATCACCAAGGATGATAAATTTCCGATTCCTCGTATCTCGCAAATTTTGGATCGATGAGGCGGAGCAAAATTCTTTACAGTTTTCGATTTGGCAAACGGCTTTCACCAAATCCCCATGGCGCCAGAGGATACAGAGAAGACTGCATTCACCACGCCTGAAGGACACTTCGAATACACTCGAATGCCCTTCGGACTGAAAAATACACCTGCTACTTTTCAGAAATTAATGCAGAAAATCCTATTCAAACTAATCGGAAAAATTTTATATGTTTATTTGGACGACGTCGTAATTTTTGCAAACACACTGGAAGAAATCAAAGAACGCCTGCAAACATTCTTAGACGTAATTAGAAAACACCGTTTGACGTTACAAACCGATAAGGCCGAATTTCTGAAATCTGAAGTAACATATTTAGGACACATCATAACGGCAAATGGAGTTAGACCGAATCCGAAGAAGATTAAGGTAGTCGCTGAATTCCCAACTCCTAAAACAAAGAAAAATATTAAACAATTCCTAGGACTTGTCAACTATTATCGGTTATCATGTCAAATATTATCGATTTATCCCGGACTTGGCAAAACGGGCAAAACCTTTAACCAGTGTGACCAGTCCTAAGAAACCCTTTATCTGGACCGAAGAGCAACAGAAGAGCTTCAAGGAACTTAGACATGCTCTATGCAACGAGCCCGTCTTAAGGTATCCCGATTTCAACGAGCCGTTCATTATCACGACTGATG
>NW_017153996.1:13674-20290 GCF_001652005.2 Ceratina calcarata
AGGATACAGAGAAGACTGCATTCACCACGCCTGAAGGACACTTCGAATACACTCGAATGCCCTTCGGACTGAAAAATACACCTGCTACTTTTCAGAAATTAATGCAGAAAATCCTATTCAAACTAATCGGAAAAATTTTATATGTTTATTTGGACGACGTCGTAATTTTTGCAAACACACTGGAAGAAATCAAAGAACGCCTGCAAACATTCTTAGACGTAATTAGAAAACACCGTTTGACGTTACAAACCGATAAGGCCGAATTTCTGAAATCTGAAGTAACATATTTAGGACACATCATAACGGCAAATGGAGTTAGACCGAATCCGAAGAAGATTAAGGTAGTCGCTGAATTCCCAACTCCTAAAACAAAGAAAAATATTAAACAATTCCTAGGACTTGTCAACTATTATCGGTTATCATGTCAAATATTATCGATTTATCCCGGACTTGGCAAAACGGGCAAAACCTTTAACCAGTGTGACCAGTCCTAAGAAACCCTTTATCTGGACCGAAGAGCAACAGAAGAGCTTCAAGGAACTTAGACATGCTCTATGCAACGAGCCCGTCTTAAGGTATCCCGATTTCAACGAGCCGTTCATTATCACGACTGATGCATCCGATGAAGCGATCGGCGCTATTTTGAGTCAAGGCAAAATAGGCCAGGATCCACCCATCACGTACGCATTCCAGGCTCTTTCGACAGCTCAGTAAAATTATTCAACCGCCGAAAAGAAATGTTTGGCGATCATATTCGCTGTAAAATACTTTAAGACATATATATATGGACGAAAATTTACTTTGGTAACAGATCATAAACCTTTTCGATGGCTTTTCTCAGTCAAGGATCCAGTCTCCCGATTAACTCGCTGGAGAATTCTTCTGGCCGATTACGACTATGAGATCCTCTACAAACCCGGCCGTGTAAATTCGAACGCCGATGCCTTGTCTAGAAATCCCGTTGCCCAGGCATACCCCATAATTTTGACCACAAAACCTCAAGAGCAAACACATGAAGCAATTGCCGACACAATCAGGACAAGACGCCAAGGACAACAACGGCCAAATTATGAGGAACCACCATCCTTCCGACTAGAAGACACTTTCGATGATTCAATGATTGAGCATTCTACAGACATACCATTGGCAAATTCAACGCATACGGACATCGGACACGATTCAGTAGAACCAACAGACATAGAACCACCCTTGGAATCCACACAAGAAAATTCTAAAATAACTACAAGAAAGAAACGAGTCTCGTGGAGTAACACGACAACGTTTGATATTCCGATACAGTACAATGAATCCCCTGAAACTTACTCAGAAAATAACGACACAAATGTAATAGATCCCTTGCCAAACTCTGCTCCAAAATCAGAAGACCTTCAGGAAAAATCAAAAAAGACGAGAATTTTTATCGACGAATTTTGGGACATGTCGCCGGAAGAATAGAACCTATGATTCCTGAATGCAGAATAACTATTTCCAAAACCCCTCTTACTGCCGCACCAGGTAACTACGTGCATTTTATTCCAGCCGACCGTACATTGATTAGCACAAATGACAAAACATTAAAGACATTAGGGTTAATACAGGAAACGCAATTCCTATCCCAGGATTTAACCTTAGGACAGATCATTATGACGCATACCGAAACAGGAAAAATTTATAGCATCGTCGCGACAAGTCACTTCTTCCATGAAATCGGAATCAACCAAATGCCTAGTTTACTCAAAGCTCTAAAACAAGCCATGGAAAAGGACGGAATAAAAAATATCCGAATAGCTGCTTATGGTGAAACTTTACACCACTTCGACGAACGGACACTGGAAAAATTGTTGACCGAAATATTTCACGACGCTCCCATAGAAATTACGATCTGTACCGGACAAATACAACCTCCGGAAGAACAACGGAAGAATATAATTAAACACTATTATGAAAGCTTAATAGGAGGACACAAGGGAGTAACCAAAACCTTTACACGAATCCGGAACCTATTCGATTGGCATAGAGATGTGGAAGACTACATCAGGACATGTAAAAGTTGCCAAGAACAAAAATTGGTAAGAATTAAAACGCGTGAACCAATGCTGATCACGGATACCCCGGCTAAACCATTCGATAAAGTGGCCCTAGACACTGTTGGACCTTTACCAGCGACCCGAAGTGGAAACCGGCAATATTTTAACTCTCCAATGTCAATTATCTAAATTCTGCATGGCAATACCACTTCCTGATATTAAGACAAATACCATTGCCGATGCTCTGTCTCGATATTTCATCGCCATCTTCGGAGCCCCTCGCGTTATCCTCACGGATAGAAGCCGATCCTTTATCAATCAAACTATCGAAGGAATTGCTAAACCATTTAGAATCAGTTACGCAACCACATCCGGATATCGACCACAGACAAATGGATCCCTCGAAAGGAGCCACTTAGTGCTAGTGGAATACTTGAAACATTATCTAGAGACTCAGGAAGATTGGGACCTGCTGTTACCCTTCGCTACGTACGCGTATAATACTTCAACACACGAAACGACCAACTTTACGCCGTACGAAGTCGTATTTGGACACGTAGCTAGAGAATCCTTTACACCCATGGCATATGACGATATATTAACCTATCCGACTTATGTACAAAATTTGATACAAACGCTGGACAGAATCAGAGAACTAACCAGGGAAAACGTGGAGAGAAGCAAAATCCGCTCCAAGGAACAATACGACCAAAGAGCAAATGAAGTCGCGTTTAAGCCAGACGATCAAGTTTATGTTCTGAAAGAATCGCGAACTGGGAAACTTGACGCTCGCTACGTAGGACCGCTTACGATCCATGGTATAACAGATCAGAATAATGCTATCCTCGCATCCAGAACCGGAGAAAAATTCGTTAAACACTTAGATAAATTAAAATTAGCATACTCAAATGCGCCGACCTGAATAAAACAAATTACCAACCTACATAGGCACGGATATTAGCTTACGACTTCGCCGAGCCAATTCCGAACAATGCTGACTCGATAAGGCCAGAGTAACGCTCGCGAGCACTCGCCGTCATACACACCGACAGACAAAATTGTTAATATACACTTGCAACCCACACGGAATGGCCACCCATACCATAATTTTGGCCACCCCATTCTATCCACGCAAGCAGGACTACGTCATCGAACCCTTGGAAGGAAACCCAGGCATATACAACGATTTCTTTTCTTAGTCAGAATTCAAATGTATTGTATTTAATTATAATAATTTATATTTATATATATATAGGGCGGACCCATTGTATACTTACGTTTACTCTAACACTTTTTTCACTGTATTTATTATTTAGGGCGCACCACTGTATTTCATACTAACGATAAACAAAAGAAACAAATGCCAAGGACATTATATACAAAACAGCCTCTCGAGCCTATTTTGTATCTAAAGGGGGGAAGTGTTATAGCCATGTGAAAGGGCTAGATTCCTTGTAATTTGTCGCTTTCGTAATACGCGCTCGGTGACAGTCAGCGAGTATCGAAATGTGGCGACTAATCACTTCGACACTTTAGGTCATCGGTCTGAGATGCGCTCGAAATGTAGAACATGTCGAAATGACGACTAAGCGTTTTGACATAATTAAGGCATTTCGAGATATATACGAAGACCAGGACATGTCGAAATGATTAAAGGAAAATAGGATGCTGACTCTTTAGCTTTTCGGCTATAAAGCCTGGCCATCGGGGCCCATATGACAGTTCGGATTCTCGACTCTTAACCCGCGAAGTCTGTCCGTTCGGAAGAACAACGGAAAGCATCGTTCAGCTGATTCCCTGAATCGAAAGATTCTTAAACGGCTTACCCGAGGTACGAACGCATTACCTAGAAACCGCTGGGAACTTGAGCTGTTACGTATAGAAATAATTACATAGTATCGGGAAGTGACTGGTGTCAGCATAAAGGCCACTGACACACGAACCGTTGATTAGACCGAGCTAAGCAGCATGTGGTATGTAACAGAGTATAATATTAAAGAAATCTCGTGTCACTCCTTCCATATCCAATACCTATTCCCTTAAGATAGATAGTTAGGTCAAGGTGTGCTTAAGCACTTTAAATAAAGGCAAGAACCCTTAATTCAGGACGTAACACAGCACATTGAGGGTTTCGCTCAGGCATTGCACTAATGCAGCGTGTTCTCGACGATCGATCTGGTGCATGCATACCACCAGATTCCGGTTGCAGAAGACAGCTATCGTAACACCATTCGGATCATTCGAATTTCCAGTGATCACATGCGGTTTGAAAAACGCCGTGCAAACGTGTCAGAAGTTTATAGACGAAGTGAAACGTGGACTTGATTTTTGTTACGCCTGTGTAGATGATTTGATTATCGCGTTCAAAAACAAAAGCGAACAATTGCGTGACCTAGAAGTAGTATTTAGGCGACTCGCGGGTTATGGTATAGTAATTAATACCTCGAAATCTGTATTTTGTAAGCCGATTGTACAATTCTTAGGCTATAAGATCTCTAGCGAGGGTATCACACCTTTCCCCGAGAAGGTGGATGGCATCAAGCAATTTTTGAAGCCAAAGGACCAGGCAGAGTTGAGCAGGTTTGTAGGAATGGTGAATTTTTATAGAAGATTCATCCCGGGAGCAGCCGAAATTCGAGCTCCTATGGTAGACTGCCTGAAAGATGTCAGTAAGAAGGAATCTGTAGTTTGAAGTGTCGAAGCCGAAGCGGTATTCCGAAGAACGAAAGGAGCATTGGCAAATACGGCATGCTTAGCCTATCCAGCGGCTCAGGCGAAGTTAAGCGTCACTGCCGACGCATCAGACCCGGCCATGGGCGTGCAGTTTTGCAGCAGAGGATGGAAGACGGTTGGCAGCCACTGGTCTTTTTCTGGCATAAATTCAATAGTGCGCAGAAGAAGTACAGTACATATGACAGAGAGTTACTTGCTGTGTATTCGGCCATCAAGTATTTCAAGCATGCGCTCGAAGGAAGGCAATCTACAATCTACACAAATCATAAACCGTTAGTGTATACTTTCGAACAGAAACCGGAAAAATGCACGCCGATACAGTTTCGTCACCTCAATTTGATTGTCCAATATTCGACGGATATCCAGTATGTGTCAGACAAAGAAAATGTTGTTGCGGATGCGTTGTCACGACTTGAAGAGGTAGCCCCACCATTCACCTACCAGGCGTTAGCAGCAGTTGAACAGGTACACGAGGAGTTGAGAGAGGTATTGTCAACCCGATGAAAATCAGGATGTTGGAGCCGAACGTGGACATCTACTGTGACATTTCCATTGGTCAAGCTCGATCATATGTGACCAGACCGTTTTCAATCGTCTGCACAACCTGTCACATCTGGGAATACGAGCTCGTTTGTAGCAGATACGTTTGGCCTGCAATCAAGAAAGACAGTCAGGAATGGGCAACAGTTTCCCTAGAGTGTCAGAGGTCCAAGGTAACTCGGCACGTTTCGACGCTTCCGCATGCTTCGTTGGAAAGTTTATTACTCCCACTGCATGTTTCGAATATATCCATGTTGACCTGGTGGGTCCTGTGCCGTCGTCAAGAGGATACACATACTATCTAACTGTCGTGGATAGACTTAACACATGGCCGGAGGTGTTTCCAATTTGTGCGCGGAAACAGTAGCATTTATGCTGTTTGAAGGATGGATCGCCAGGTACGGTGTGTACCGTTGAGAATCACGACGGATCGAGGACAACAGTTTGAATCGTGCTTATTCAAATCATTAGCACGGACTCTAGGCATGGAGCACCACCGAACCACGGCTTATCACCCACAGACAAATGGAGCTGTGGAGCGGTTTCATCGGTAGTTGAAGGTTGCCATATGCTGTCATAGTGACGGGAGCCGGTTGGAAGTTCTACCTGCGGTATTACTCGGTATAAAGGTAACCGTCAAGGAGGATGCTCAAGCAACAGCAGGAGAGTTGCTGTTTGGGGAACCGCTGCACCCGGTGACCTCATCGAGGGAGACAGCAGGCAAGAAGTAGCGCAGTTCGTCAATCAATTGCGTAAACATATGAAATCGCTACATCCAGTAAAGACTGAGAAGTATAGAGAGAAGACTATTTTTGTATATAAAGACTTAGCGACAGCGCAGTAGATGTTTATAAAACGTGATACGGTGAAGAGAGGGTTGCAACCACCGTACTGCGGGCCGTACCCAGTTATGCAGCGTAACGCGAAAATCTTTATAATTAGAATGAATGGGCGTGACATGAATGTGTGGATTGATAGACTTGAGCCAGCGTACACTTTATCCGATATTAGTTCTAAGGTAAATGACAAGATTGTGCAATTCACGAGATAGTCGCAACGCGTGCAATATTTTATTTAATTTTGTGTACGACCGGTGCGAAACTAGCATTTCACCTTTTGTGATCCTTTGTAACGCCGTTTCTGGTGAGAGGTTGGTGTAGGGAACGTTAAGGCCTTCATGAGTGAAGAACAGTTAGAATGAGGAGCGTAGCACTCAATGCAATTTTTTAATGGCACGGTTTTAACAACATTCAGTGGCTTGTGCAATTAACTAAGGAAGAAATAGCGGGGACTGGATAGGATTTAAAAATGTATAG
>NW_017153996.1:20458-24490 GCF_001652005.2 Ceratina calcarata
ACCTAGAAACCGCTGGGAACTTGAGCTGTTACGTATAGAAATAATTACATAGTATCGGGAAGTGACTGGTGTCAGCATAAAGGCCACTGACACACGAACCGTTGATTAGACCGAGCTAAGCAGCATGTGGTATGTAACAGAGTATAATATTAAAGAAATCTCGTGTCACTCCTTCCATATCCAATACCTATTCCCTTAAGATAGATAGTTAGGTCAAGGTGTGCTTAAGCACTTTAAATAAAGGCAAGAACCCTTAATTCAGGACGTAACACAGCACATTGAGGGTTTCGCTCAGGCATTGCACTAATGCAGCGTGTTCTCGACGATCGATCTGGTGCATGCATACCACCAGATTCCGGTTGCAGAAGACAGCTATCGTAACACCATTCGGATCATTCGAATTTCCAGTGATCACATGCGGTTTGAAAAACGCCGTGCAAACGTGTCAGAAGTTTATAGACGAAGTGAAACGTGGACTTGATTTTTGTTACGCCTGTGTAGATGATTTGATTATCGCGTTCAAAAACAAAAGCGAACAATTGCGTGACCTAGAAGTAGTATTTAGGCGACTCGCGGGTTATGGTATAGTAATTAATACCTCGAAATCTGTATTTTGTAAGCCGATTGTACAATTCTTAGGCTATAAGATCTCTAGCGAGGGTATCACACCTTTCCCCGAGAAGGTGGATGGCATCAAGCAATTTTTGAAGCCAAAGGACCAGGCAGAGTTGAGCAGGTTTGTAGGAATGGTGAATTTTTATAGAAGATTCATCCCGGGAGCAGCCGAAATTCGAGCTCCTATGGTAGACTGCCTGAAAGATGTCAGTAAGAAGGAATCTGTAGTTTGAAGTGTCGAAGCCGAAGCGGTATTCCGAAGAACGAAAGGAGCATTGGCAAATACGGCATGCTTAGCCTATCCAGCGGCTCAGGCGAAGTTAAGCGTCACTGCCGACGCATCAGACCCGGCCATGGGCGTGCAGTTTTGCAGCAGAGGATGGAAGACGGTTGGCAGCCACTGGTCTTTTTCTGGCATAAATTCAATAGTGCGCAGAAGAAGTACAGTACATATGACAGAGAGTTACTTGCTGTGTATTCGGCCATCAAGTATTTCAAGCATGCGCTCGAAGGAAGGCAATCTACAATCTACACAAATCATAAACCGTTAGTGTATACTTTCGAACAGAAACCGGAAAAATGCACGCCGATACAGTTTCGTCACCTCAATTTGATTGTCCAATATTCGACGGATATCCAGTATGTGTCAGACAAAGAAAATGTTGTTGCGGATGCGTTGTCACGACTTGAAGAGGTAGCCCCACCATTCACCTACCAGGCGTTAGCAGCAGTTGAACAGGTACACGAGGAGTTGAGAGAGGTATTGTCAACCCGATGAAAATCAGGATGTTGGAGCCGAACGTGGACATCTACTGTGACATTTCCATTGGTCAAGCTCGATCATATGTGACCAGACCGTTTTCAATCGTCTGCACAACCTGTCACATCTGGGAATACGAGCTCGTTTGTAGCAGATACGTTTGGCCTGCAATCAAGAAAGACAGTCAGGAATGGGCAACAGTTTCCCTAGAGTGTCAGAGGTCCAAGGTAACTCGGCACGTTTCGACGCTTCCGCATGCTTCGTTGGAAAGTTTATTACTCCCACTGCATGTTTCGAATATATCCATGTTGACCTGGTGGGTCCTGTGCCGTCGTCAAGAGGATACACATACTATCTAACTGTCGTGGATAGACTTAACACATGGCCGGAGGTGTTTCCAATTTGTGCGCGGAAACAGTAGCATTTATGCTGTTTGAAGGATGGATCGCCAGGTACGGTGTGTACCGTTGAGAATCACGACGGATCGAGGACAACAGTTTGAATCGTGCTTATTCAAATCATTAGCACGGACTCTAGGCATGGAGCACCACCGAACCACGGCTTATCACCCACAGACAAATGGAGCTGTGGAGCGGTTTCATCGGTAGTTGAAGGTTGCCATATGCTGTCATAGTGACGGGAGCCGGTTGGAAGTTCTACCTGCGGTATTACTCGGTATAAAGGTAACCGTCAAGGAGGATGCTCAAGCAACAGCAGGAGAGTTGCTGTTTGGGGAACCGCTGCACCCGGTGACCTCATCGAGGGAGACAGCAGGCAAGAAGTAGCGCAGTTCGTCAATCAATTGCGTAAACATATGAAATCGCTACATCCAGTAAAGACTGAGAAGTATAGAGAGAAGACTATTTTTGTATATAAAGACTTAGCGACAGCGCAGTAGATGTTTATAAAACGTGATACGGTGAAGAGAGGGTTGCAACCACCGTACTGCGGGCCGTACCCAGTTATGCAGCGTAACGCGAAAATCTTTATAATTAGAATGAATGGGCGTGACATGAATGTGTGGATTGATAGACTTGAGCCAGCGTACACTTTATCCGATATTAGTTCTAAGGTAAATGACAAGATTGTGCAATTCACGAGATAGTCGCAACGCGTGCAATATTTTATTTAATTTTGTGTACGACCGGTGCGAAACTAGCATTTCACCTTTTGTGATCCTTTGTAACGCCGTTTCTGGTGAGAGGTTGGTGTAGGGAACGTTAAGGCCTTCATGAGTGAAGAACAGTTAGAATGAGGAGCGTAGCACTCAATACAATTTTTTAATGGCACGGTTTTAACAACATTCAGTGGCTTGTGCAATTAACTAAGGAAGAAATAGCGGGGACTGGATAGGATTTAAAAATGTATAGTACTATATTGTATTCTTATATTTTTATGGAATGGAGACAAAGAAGAAACAGCCAAATGTATAATAATTGTTTATTTATATGTACAATAAAATACAACATACATTATATTTAATATATGCATTATCATATATGTTTCTTCCTCTTGTTTTTTATTATTTTGAATTATTAACTTATTATTAGATTAGTATTTTTATTATAACTACGCTTAGAAGAAATGATATTTTTCAAAAACTTACAATATTGAATGATTACATATTTAATAATATACTCTAATTGTAAGATATAATTGCTAATGTCATCCATACGAGTACAAATCAGAGGTAAAAGCAGAATATCAAAGTACATTCACATTTTCCACAAAGTGAAATATATTATGAGTATAATACTTACCTTCAGTACTCGAATTCTGCGTCACATCCGGGAGCAAAAGTCACACTCCGCCTCATTCACCAGCAGTATGTTTGGCCCAACATGACCCGCAACATTACTACCTGGTGTAAAGCTTGCACCGCCTGTCAGCAATCACAAGGCATAACAGATTCCTGCCGAAACATTTGGTAACACCAGAGACCATATTCACCTGGACACTGTAGGACCCTTTACAAACAGTCACGGTTTCTCGTACGTCCTCACCATCATCGACCGTTACACGAGATGGCCAGAAGCGATACCAATCGTGGACACCACTGCATCTACCATCGCCCGTGCATTCCACGACAACTGGATTTGCCGTTACGGAGCTCCAACCACGATCACTACCGACCAAGGTGCGCAATTCGAATCAAGGTTATTCACCGAATTCCTGTCAATCCTTGGAATCAACCGAATCAGAACTACTTCTTACCATCCCGCTTCTAAGGCCTAGTAGAACGTCTTCACCGTGACATCGAGACAGCACTCATATGTCACGAGAAAAACCTAGAATGGACACGCTTACTACCATTAGTAATGCTGGGTTTACGCACTCGCATTAGGCTGGACATAGACGCCTCACCTGCAGACCTGGTTTTTGGAAAATCAATAAGAATTCCCGGAGATTTCTCACCTTTCACTAACGAAGAACCAAACATACGGCTCTTCTACAATGAATTCAAAGAACGCATGCATCAACTCAGGCCAGTTCCCGTTTCTCACAAAACATCAATCAAACCGTTCGTTCATTAGGACTTGAAAACCTGCACCCACGTGTGGATTCAAGATAAACCAATCCGACCCGCTTTAACCAGGGATGGGATAATTTTTCCCGCACGGCATTAATTAAAGAAAATTATTATTTAAAAATTTATA
>NW_017153996.1:24868-25070 GCF_001652005.2 Ceratina calcarata
AATATAGCAGAATTTAAATTTTCTCCAAAACAATTATTCAGGTTTCTAATGATTCGAGATAAGAGAGGTTGCACTGCTCTTCACTCGGCTTTGAACGGTAATTCGCGTAATCCGCAGTCACAGTATTATATAGCTCGTTTTATATTAATATATAGCAAAATCATTTTCTCCAGGACAATTATTTGATTTTTTAGTGATTCAA
>NW_017153997.1:0-1494 GCF_001652005.2 Ceratina calcarata
ACGCTTTTTTTTTATAATATAACGAACGCTCTATATCAAATAATAAGTTGAAGCAATCCATATATCCGTAAATATGAATTTTTTTTAACATTGCGTTGCCTACTTAGTGGAATTTGGGATTTATAAATAAAATTCACATGTATATACATAGGACGGTGGCATTTTTCTTTTAATGAATTCAAGCACCGTTTGACGAAGTGACCGAACAGATGTTGTGAGGTAAACGTAGTTCGTCGAGCATCGACGGTCAAACGGTCAAAAGAGTCGGCCTCGAATTGAAAGGTCTGATTCAATGCATGGCCAAAGTCATTATTTTTGAATGCATATTTCTTTGAAGTACCGAAATCAAATTTTTTTAGATCGACGAGCCCCTCATGTTTTTAAAAACGACACGACGGAACGAGACTATAGATATTTAGATTTTTAATAATTGATACATCAATCTTTCTCGTAAATAGGCTTAATATTTACATAGTACAAGACATAAGGGAATCGAAATTCCTAAATGTCGAAAATGCTCGTTGAACAAAATCATTGCGAGGCCAGAGGCGAGTTACGAGTAGGAAAAGTGCCTGCGGACACACTTGAAGGCGTCATAAATTAGGCGACGTTGCAACAGAGCTACTGTACCCTACCCTCGGTTAAATGTCCACGGCACTACTCGTTCCTTACCACCTACAATTGCCAGTGGAGATCTCACAAGTAGATAAAGATAAAGAAAAAGTACAACGTGATCAATAAAGATAGATAGATATGAAAGAAGTACTTACATACCGCGCGTGAAGAAAATGATCATACTATAATGCAAATTCGTCGTAAAAATGGGAAAGTACTTATTTCTCAATTTGATATGAAAAAAGAACTGAATTTATTCACAAAAGATTTGAGAAGAAAAAGAAAATAAGGAATCAAGACGGATTCACGTATCTTCGAATTCCTGGCGACTAATGAGACCGTCAATCTTTCCAGGAAGGAATATTCCAATTCGTACGAAGACACATGCACCTCATGCGTATTAAGTAGATAGTAAAGTGATACGTCTGTACCTCGTATGTGACATTCTCCAATTTATAAATAATATGAACGGCATTGCTACTATTACAGCCTACTTTAATACATAGCCATGCTGAGAATAAAATGGCAACACCGCGAGAGTCCAGATTTCGTGTAGTGCAACCACAGCCGACTGTGGTGGCACGAAGAGAGTCGAAGAGTCAGCTATGGTTGCACTACAGGAAATTCGGACCCCCGCGGTGTTGCCATTTCATTCTCAGCATGGCTATGTATTAAAGTAGGCTGTAATAGTAGCAATGCCGTTCATATTATTTATAAATTGGAGAATGTCACATACGAGGTACAGACGTATCACTTTACTATCTACTTAATACGCATGAGGTGCATGTGTCTTCGTACGAATTGGAATATTCCTTCCTGGAAAGATTGACGGTCTCATTAGTCGCCAGGAATTCGAAGATACGTGAATCCGTCTTGATT
>NW_017153997.1:2331-4599 GCF_001652005.2 Ceratina calcarata
GTGCCACCACAGTCGGCTGTGGTTGCACTTCACGAAATCTGGACTCTCGCGGTGTTGCCATTTTATTCTCAGCATGGCTATGTATTAAAGTAGGCTGTAGCGGCTGTAGTAGTAGCAAATACGAGAATTTAAAACTATTATCCAATAACTGCATGAAAAACTTAATTTTCCACTTTTGTATTACCAACATGAACAACAATGTTTAAGATTTACCATGAACTCAACATTGAAGATTCTGTTTCTACAATGTATATAACGAATTACGCTATTTTGTGGATATAACAACAATTCAGAAACTAATTTCAATTAAACACTGATATTCATTGAGATATTAAATGCCAATTACTTTTATTCCTACTTCAAATGCAAAATATGGTGTGCACTAATGAAAATAAAGTAATACAAGTGTGACAAAATTTGAAAATGATAGTTATTCTCTTTCCGAAGTACTAATCTCGAATCAAGTATAACGTTGACTACCGCCTACGTACGATCACCTATTACCTATCGTGCTGAAAAAAAGCGTCGGCACCGGCATCGGTGAGCCTGAAGGTCGGTACACTCCGGAACAGTCATTCTGTGGGATTTCATGAATCTACCTTGCCGGTTCGAGCCCTCTTGGGCCCTTTTTTCGGGCCGCGCGTTAACACAGTCGTTGCCACTCTTTAGTAACCTCTCCTCGGTGACGATACTATGTTATCAGTAATGTAACGGTGATTCGCCGGTAACATATAGAATTTTATGATCAATTTAGTACCGACGCGTGTTTTGCTATCTGTTTCATACTTCGCTGGCCACATATTCTAGAGAGCGTCAAAAATTGCCGACTTGTGGGTTTTGGTTTGGTTCTTGGGCAGATCCACAACTGCCTGTATATAAATGAGGCACACTCGACGAATTTGGAACAAGGATATATTTAAACTTTAACAATATCGCTCATACAAATTTGTACTATGCGAAGTGCACGGGGTGATGTGCGTAGTAGCTGCTAGCTCAAAACGGAGCGGAGTGTACGAAGCATTCTCCCGCTTCCTGATCCCTACTCCTTATTCCCTAGATTAAGGAGAGGTTATTGCCAACTGTTTGGCTGTGCAGCGACAGTGCTGCCTACAGACTTTTTCATGCGACACCAAGTTCCATAAGGCTGCCACTCTTTATAAGTATCTCCTCGATGCTTGTACCTAACTCTAACGTGGTGACCGCATAGAGATATTATAGATAGAGTACATATGTCATAGGCTCACCTGTAAGTGGAATTGACGCGTTGTTATAAAGTCGAAATTTACTACCTCTCTTTGTTTAACAGCAGCAGAGCGCATGCTCTGCATGCATACAGCGTACGTATTCGAACCCATATACACCTATATGAGTACTGCGCATGCGTCGGTAGAGAGAAAGAGGTAGTAATTCTCGTCTTCCTTTCTCTTTCTACTTGCGAATCACGTTTGCGGTTGACTTCTGTATTATCTATCTATATTATCTCTATGGTCGCTACCCTGCTAGTATCTATACAAGTTTACCTCTAACTCAACATCGGTAGCCGACATTACACTTCATCATTATTGCCGTCTGCGTTGCCTGGGTGTACACCGGTATTCTTTTGTCCTCCTCAATGGACTTCGCCGCAGTTGATAGTATCATTGTTTTCGCCTGGGTGTAATAAAGGTGATTAATCATTACATTAAAAATCAATTCCAACATTCGCATTATACCTCCTTCAATAAATAAATCGATACATTATTGTTCTTACTATTAATACGCAGCGTATTTCTCCCTCTGCTTTCACGTCTGCCGCTGTTCGTTTGTGCGACATGGTCACCGTTGCTCAAGGGCTCAATGTGTATGCGTTGTCCTGTTCTCCTCGATGGACTTCGCCGCAATTAGTAGTATCATTGTTTTCGCCTAGGTGTCAAAATGGTAAATGATCATTGCATTGAAAATCAAATTCAACTTCCGCCTTCGTTTCAAATAATAATAATCATTCCTTGTTAAGAGTAATTGCAAAATATACGCATTATACTTACTATTGTCATGCTCTGATAAAGGGGGCTAACTGAATAAGGGGATCAAATGTGCCCTTGAGCCGAATGAAGCGCCGTTTGCACCATTCGATAGTATCAAAAAAGAAACATTCACTGCAATTTTTAATCCTTTATCTCAACCAGGGGGGTAGTAATCGGGAAAATTTGAAAAATCAGTTTTTTGAGGTTTTTCTTTATTTAACGTCTTGCGAAAAATCTGAGAAAATTCTGACGTGTTCGTAGTGTA
>NW_017153998.1:0-255 GCF_001652005.2 Ceratina calcarata
CGACTATAAAACGCGTTGTCATTCCAGTTCGTAAAGTGCAAAATACTTTATAATATATATACTTTATAATACGATTTTATCAAACTTCCTATAGCTATAGAGTGTGAATAGATAATCGTCCTTTTTTTGAAGAAATTAGAAACACATTTAATATCATCAAACTGTTCATAATGCGATCGTGGAACGAACATTTAGTCTTCAATATAAAAGGATATTTGTTATAAAATGTAGGATCTTGTTTATTCCTTTTCAATA
>NW_017153999.1:0-255 GCF_001652005.2 Ceratina calcarata
GAACGATTCATTTTCTTTCTTTAGGTCGCCTTCTATAAAGAGTTGGGAGGCTTCAAGACAAAAGATGTCATAAGTACGTGCATCAAAGAGAGCATAGAGGATGAAGTAACGACGCACTTCACGTGGCTAGGAGGTAAAGAAGGAAAAGAGGCCTTCAACACCTCCAAAATTACTTTCCCGATCTACGGTAACTATCACTAATGTTTAATGTGATCGTATATAATTACTAGTTGTATTAATCCTAATCTTTCTTGG
>NW_017154000.1:0-255 GCF_001652005.2 Ceratina calcarata
CAATTTTCATCAGGCCCACCTCGATTGAACAAAATTCCTTCGTGCACGACAAAATGATCCCCACGTTCAGGATTATTAGCTGAATTGAACCGCAGGCGTAACTTGCTGTCGAGCTTCTGGAATTCTCCCAAATTCTTCAGCTTTTCAACCATAGACGGGTCATATTGCATCAATGCAATTGTCACCAAGGAGTCATGATAATTTTCTCTCTCGATGGGTGATAAATAGTGATGCAACGCGGAGATAAGTAGCCTT
>NW_017154001.1:0-255 GCF_001652005.2 Ceratina calcarata
AAACAATGATCAGAATAATTCGGTCTCCTTTCCGGTGATTGAGCATTAATTAAAACCTGTTGTAAGCACAAAACATAGTTAAGGTTTTTCATCATTAGTCTGGCAATGTTTTGTGCATAAATCATAACAACGTTTTTTTTATTTCATATCCTACCCATCGTTTTTCACAATAAAGATTGTTTAGAGAAGAATAGAGTTAGAGGTGTCCCATCATCATTAAGAATTAAGAAGTAGTGAAACTATATCTCGATCTCT
>NW_017154002.1:0-255 GCF_001652005.2 Ceratina calcarata
GAAAATATCCTTGTTAATAGTAATATCTCCATAAGATTCCAAAAGGAAGTCCTTGGAAAGGTCAATGACGAATTGGACATAAGAAAACTGCTTTTTTTTAATTACAAACTGTTCGATGAAAATACATAGTTTCTTAAAAGCCATCTTATAATGATCGCGGTTTGTGTGCCACTCTATTTTCTCTTTACTTTTAGACATATTATTAACATTGTAAAATGTCTTGCAATGTCTATGATAGCTTATCTTACAACTGTT
>NW_017154003.1:0-255 GCF_001652005.2 Ceratina calcarata
AAAATGAATGAATTTATTCACGGATATAGCCGTGATAACACAAAATTCTGCCATTATTCCATGACGGATATAGTCGTCAAACACACTTAACTGGTTAAAATAAAAACAAGTTTAGTGCAGGTGGTGGTAATGTGCATAGATAGGGGGATGCATATGTTAAAAGAAAAAAAGGACATACAATTTTTATATATTCCTATAATATGTGAATTAAATCATGAAGGCAGTATTCAACATGCTTAGGTTAATTACCGCTGG
>NW_017154004.1:0-255 GCF_001652005.2 Ceratina calcarata
ATAACCGCGAGTTCGGTCTCAATAGCACTGGCAATCAACTGCTGCGCGCCTTCACCAAGAAGGTCATGGAGTGGATCAGTTGCTACAACTGGTTCAGGCAAGACCTGTAAGGTAAAAAAAACTTGGCCATAGTGTCTATCATCTCTCTGTTGTTAAAATTTTGGACGAAATAAATTAGCAGGATATCCCCAACCCTCTCCGAACCTCCTGACACCAGAAATGAGGATAACTCTTAAACATTATCTTACCATGAAT
>NW_017154005.1:0-255 GCF_001652005.2 Ceratina calcarata
TTAGGCAAGGCCTGTAGGGTAGACTTGAGCATGGCGTATCATTTTTCTGTTGTTGAAATCTTGAACGAAATCAATCATCAGGATACGTCACCCTCTCTGTACCTCCATACACCAGAAATAAGCATAACTCGGTATAAGTCGACATGCAGGAAGCACAGCAGCTGAATGTGGCTGACTATCCCACCCGTAACGCATTTTTTTTGTTCGGTTGCTTCGCTATGAAGCCCGGCCCATTGATGCCGACCCCCGCCGTAC
>NW_017154006.1:0-255 GCF_001652005.2 Ceratina calcarata
GAATATAATTTTAATTATAATAAGCGATGAAAAATTGTAGCAACACAAATTATTTAGAGAATGTAGATTTTGTTTTACAATTTTCATTACTGATACTTATTTAAAAACAGTTAATTATTTAATAACTAAACACATGGTTATAAAACACATTATTAGAGAACGTATTTAAAAACGTACTATTATTAACCATGTAATATCTTTGAACGATTGACATCTTTAATCAATGATGCGATTGATAGACGTTTAGACCATAGC
>NW_017154007.1:0-953 GCF_001652005.2 Ceratina calcarata
CTGGTCCCCACCATGACATCGCTGGTCCCCACCATTACATTGCAAGAGGGGAATCGAGCCAGTTTACTAGTGGAAGGGATCCCCTCCATGACTTGCGTTCAAGGCCATGGGTCCTGAGAGACAGACATGCCCATGCCTGGGTTAGGTCCCCATCACTACTTATCAAACAACTACGACACTGGCCAATAACACGATTCAGGATTTTTCTAAAAAATGATACATTCATATTTTAACATCTCAGAGACGTATAAAACACATGTAATACATATATGTATAATAAATATGTAATCTTCATCAACTCTGTGAAGATTTTCTCATCCTCAAAAAGCGATTAATTAATAGTTTAAAGGTTTTGATTGGTCGAGTCTGTGAGAAATCTTCTCGTTCGACAAGACAAATTCTGATGGAACTAAAAATTGATTTCACTTCTTGAAGAATCTTGACGAGTGAGCGAGAGAGAGGGGGGGGGGGAGTTAGGATGGCGGATCGAAAGTTTATTTATCGCGGAGCTTCGACGGAACCGCCGACTCCGCGCGAATGACTGATAGGAAACCCGGAAAAGTTCGGGACGATCTTTGGGACAGGGGGCGCGCGGCTGAAACCAGCGGGGAGATAAATGGAATCCGGCGAACATGCATGGATAAACAGTTTCCCGAGATTTAAAGATTCACTAGCGACCTCTCGGTGCTTGGAATTCATTTTCAAATATCGAACTGATTTCTCTTCGGGCCAAAGTCAAAGGTGGTATACAGTGCCTTTGCCAATGGTTCCAGGCTATTGAAAATGACCTTGAAGAAATGATGAAAAATAAGTATCGACAAAGAATTTGATTGATCTTATGATACTCACTCAGATTTTAATACTCCATATAAAATTTTCAGTCTAATTATTACTATTAAATAAATATTTCGTAATACGTAACCAGTTTGTTAATAAATTCTACAGTATATGCT
>NW_017154008.1:0-255 GCF_001652005.2 Ceratina calcarata
ATGAAATATGGGTGACCATAAATATTGGCATTCTTAAAAAAAATGCTTCTGATGTACCAATTTAATTTCTATTTCTAATGTTTATAAAATTACGTACATAGAAATAAACTTTCGATTCTATTCCTTTAAAGAAATGAAGCCAGGTGACATCTATTTTCACAAATGTCTTCTTTTTGACTAATTGTCCTGATTTTTATCAGAGATAATTAAATGAATAATAAAATAGGAATGCAATATTTCAACCCTCGATGGAAA
>NW_017154009.1:0-255 GCF_001652005.2 Ceratina calcarata
TACTTGCTTCTACAAATTCTCTTTGAAAGAAGAAATACAATCAACTATTTCTTTAGTTCTTTCGACCGACGAAATGTAAATTTTTTTTTTTGTTCCAAATGGTATCTCCAATGGGGAATCGCTCCACGAATTCGCTGTATCGCGTCCATCAACGGTACGACGCAGCCTCGCGATTACGGCTGTGATGGATCTTGAGACGAGAGAGAGAGAGAGCAAGGATTTCGCGTGGGGAACGGAACGGGTAATTAAAAGCAT
>NW_017154010.1:0-255 GCF_001652005.2 Ceratina calcarata
ATATTAAGACCTAATTTTATTAGTCATACAATAAAATTTTATTAAACTTTAGCGTTGTATGAAGACGTTCACGATAACAGTAACTGTATTCAAGTAAATATATTTATATACTTTATGTCTGTAATATTGTGTGCTTTTCTTGTTATTATTTGTGCGAAGACTCCCTCATAAGCGTAAAGTACGACATCGTAGAACTTATTAGCTGTAAAAGAAAATTCAATTGAAAAAATGCGTAATCTGTGATCACGAACGACG
>NW_017154011.1:0-255 GCF_001652005.2 Ceratina calcarata
CGTACATTGTATACGCATCTTAACTACGTTAGTCATCCCTAACGTCTTCCAAGACATAGTAATTCGATCGGCGTATTTCGTAATTAGATTGATAAAAAGATCCTTGTCTATATCCGCAATCCGTCCAAAGTTCAATTTCATCGAAATTTATTTTCTCTTCGACGGCGCATACATTTATATCATTTCTCAAATAGTCTATATCGGGTAGCGCCTTGATTACGATTTGATTCCGTTGTTTAATAAAAACGATATGAT
>NW_017154012.1:0-255 GCF_001652005.2 Ceratina calcarata
TCAAGCCTAACTGCCAGCTCTATCGCGATGTTCGTCACTTGCCCAATGGGGCGAGTCGGGATTACAGGAAATCGCGACAATGGCAAAGCTTAACGCGCGGGCATAACGCAATGCTTCCAAAACATACTACGTCAGGCCTGATGTTGCTAACCCTACCACCATATCGTTCGGGGGGGGTGAGCCGGAGGTGTTGCAGATCATGTTTTCTCAGCCCGATATCGTTTTTCGTACCTTTTACTGCCTTAAGCAGTGCGC
>NW_017154013.1:0-255 GCF_001652005.2 Ceratina calcarata
AAGTTTGTGTAGCATGTTTTCATGGCAAAGCTGACTGGTTGTTGTTTGGCGAGCGAGAGGTGAAAGCCGAAAGCGATATCACGTTATCACGTCGACAGAGAAAGCGACGTGAAAGGGAAAAGAGTCGGATCGGTACCATTGACGGAAATCGGAAATCGCAACGAATCGGAAAACAACGACACGCCTCGTCACCCTATAGAATAGACAGTAATTCAACCTGTCCAATGAACTCGTTACTCATCTGCGATAGAAAGA
>NW_017154014.1:0-255 GCF_001652005.2 Ceratina calcarata
TGGATTTGTCATTTTTTTTAGGATCGGTATTCTCTTTAAAACTGCGAAATTTGGCGCACGCGTTACTCCCCATTCTGTGTGCTGACGGCAGTTTATCCTCTTCGCACAGCCTGCATGTCATATTAGTTGCCTGGCAGTTTCGCGCTACGTGTTCATTACTTCCACACTTATAGCAGCACCCTGATCTGTCAATGTTGCTTCTACATGCGCCGCTTATGTGTCCAAATTTCCAACATTTATAGCACTGCAATGGTC
>NW_017154015.1:0-255 GCF_001652005.2 Ceratina calcarata
ATGTCTCACTTTCTTAGATTAAAGTAGACAATAAGTAAATCGATTTAATATTCTTCAATAGATACATAGCGTTCACAAAAATGGCTTTTTTATATTTTTCATGATGTAATGGTCTCCATGCGGTTACGTTTGCTGAGACGATATTGTTAACCCAAATGGACACCTTCCCCGAAATATCCTAACGTGTATTTCGGTGCTCACATAACAGGCTGGAAGATATTGATGTCCCGGGGTGGCAACTCTCCTTCCCAAAGC
>NW_017154016.1:0-255 GCF_001652005.2 Ceratina calcarata
CTTCAAGAATAGCCTTTGGAGGTTTAATAGTAGTAGAAGTGGTCAGTGCTAACGTGGAAGTGGTCAGAGTTGACCCGTCAGTGGGTAAATTAGAAGTCAAACTACTAGACGAATCTATTAATTGAATCTTCTTCCCATTAGGCAATATAATGTCTCTTGTACTAATGTTCCTAACGTCGTCGTCAATGGACTGAGCTAGGGCTAATTTCAATTGTTTCAGTAATATATCTCTCTCTGATCCTAAGGAACTCGACC
>NW_017154017.1:0-255 GCF_001652005.2 Ceratina calcarata
AAAAAAAAAAAAAAAAAAAAAAGGAATGATTCCGCACGTATACGCATCGCACATGTGTGTGCACCTAATTTTATCGAGTAGCACGGAGAGAAACCAAACCAGTTAGACTAACGTTTATATGTACATATGTATATCGTAGATTATGCGTTATGCATATACCGTTGAACGACCGTTGAAACGCGAGAACCGCAACCGCGAAACATTTCCAATTTGGCGTGAATCTCAGCCGATGTTTAGACAGCGGATATTTCATGC
>NW_017154018.1:0-475 GCF_001652005.2 Ceratina calcarata
CGTGGACTTTTTTGTTTGAATATCTATCACGTCGTAAATGCCTTGAAGGAAGAACAAGTCGCTTACGTAATTCGCGTATTCCTGTATCATCTCCTTGCAAATCGGCTTGTCGCCAAAGTACAAGCGTTTCACGTCGTTCGGAGTGATACCGCGTCTTTCGAGTCGTTTCTGCAGCTCGACAAACATGACCAATCCGAAGTTCTCACTGATCGTCGCGAGATCCTTCTCGGTATCGTTTTGACGGTTCACTGGCAATTCATAACTGTTTCCAAACGCTATGTAAATAAGGAAATTTTATGTACTGTTTTTCACATCCTACGATGAAACGAAATGACTTACGACCCAGGAATAATGAACCCTCGTTGCCGTTGAAACCAATTATTAAAGGTACTTGAACTCCCTTTTGAGACATCACCAATGGATGCTGCGGCATGAACGGATTTGGAGATTTGTCGTCGATGCTCGGGATAAATAC
>NW_017154018.1:1911-3384 GCF_001652005.2 Ceratina calcarata
TGATTAATTGAAGACAAATAAAATTGAATTTGTTTGAAATGCGAACGAATTTCTTTCCTCGGATCTCATGGCTCGGCTTACCATTGGCGTGAGAAATTCCCTTTCGGTGGCAATGAGCTTCACCGGGTCTACCGTCTGCAGGAACTTGATCACGTTCTCGGGCACGATCGAATGTTCGCCAAGTTTCGCAGCAAGTTGGTACACGCGCAGCTTGGGCTCCAAGGTTGTGCAGGCCCACGGATTAACCGCTACTCCGCTCTGCGCGATCGCCTTGTGGAACAATCCTGCGGAACGCGGACGACGCGGAACAGAATTTTGCATTTCTGGTTGACGGAGCAGATAAAGCACGAGCCTCGATGGCGCGAATGTAACGGACGAGACCGAGTGCTCGGAGAATGCATAAAAGAAAATGGGTTTGCAACTTGCCCGGCTATTCAGCCAGTTGAAATCGGCTAGACTTTTAAACGCTTGTTCAGCCGTAACGCTGAGTTTGAGTTTCATCTCTTAGGAATTGTTAATCGTTAGATTGCAAAGCAAAAATATACAGTGATTCTTATTAACATTTCGACAGACTTCGAGATAGAATAAGTTTTTTAATACTGGATCAAATAACTTCATACTGTTTGGAATGTTAAAAGACTTAATTCACTGTATGATCACGCTTGGAGGTACTGGGATAACCGAATACGTAGATCGGAGTAGTGGCGAAAATATGGAAAGCACTAGAGAGAAAGAGAGAAATGTGGACAGTAATCGAAAACTGGTGTTTGCTCACTACGGATTCTCGCGACGGTAGGTAAATGTTCATTTTTTTTGTTTTTTTTTCTTTTTTTGTCATTACCACACCATTTCTTCAGCATATGTCGTGACGATTAGACGCGTTCTCGTACCGTTACATGTTCTCAATATATTTATTGTAACTTGCGTTTTATTATAATAAAGTCCAACAGAAATCGTACCTTCAGCTAAAGGAGATATTGTTAAGTAATGTATAGACGCGGAACCGGCGCTTTCTCCGAAAATTGTAACGTTGTCTGGATCCCCGCCGAAACTGGAGATGTTCTCCTTCACCCATCTCAAAGCCATCACTTGGTCCTTCAAACCCTGATTACCTGTCGCCACTTCGTGCTCCACGTTCAGGAAACCTATCAGTAATAAAAACTATTTAACGAGAACTTTACACTATTCGATGTAAAAAGACGCACATAGTCTTTCTTAAATATTTTATAACAATTCTGGTAATTGAATAACAGATGTGATCTGTTATAACTTTTTCGGATATCAACGTTTTCTGCAAATTTCTTCGTGCAGATTATATAGTCTGAAGAAAGAATGACTTTGATACAAAGTTACCTAGAAAAAACGTCGAAATTCTTCAGGAATGTCGATGTTAAAAACGCGTATAATTGTTCTTGACTATCTCATAACAATTTTGCAATTTTTTATAACAGATACAATCATAGATGATATCAT
>NW_017154019.1:0-255 GCF_001652005.2 Ceratina calcarata
CTGATCGAAGTGTATTTGTGTAATTATAGTGTCACATGTTTATTATAACACAGCATCCCAAGGATATTCTACAAATTCCAGCGAAGATTTGAGACTGACGTCAGCGAAATGTAAGTTGAAAGTGTAAAATTCATTTTTTAAATTGATATCTAAGGTTCATTTCATATAAGAATCATCACTCTTATCACGGAAGACATTAGGATAGAATAATCAGTTTACACTTTGTCTTTGCTCGTTGCTGTTTTATTTATTCAA
>NW_017154021.1:0-255 GCF_001652005.2 Ceratina calcarata
TAATTTATTGCTACTCTCCCAATCATCAGATCTCTCTAAGATTTTACACATATATAGTTCATGCAAAATTTCAAAACATTCTATAGACAATGGATTTTGGGACTAATGTCCTTAATGAACGAATCGTCCGAAGTCACGCGGCGCGACACACACCCAAGTCCACGAAAACTTGAAAGACGGATAAACACCAATCTACCACTTTAACACCACTTCTCACGATCACGTTGGGGTCACCAATTTGTGGGATCGTGTAAG
>NW_017154022.1:0-255 GCF_001652005.2 Ceratina calcarata
TGTAATATGTAGATACGCGAAATGAATCGCCTAATTTAAATATCTCCAATCATTTCATTTAAGGAAAGATGTTTTCAAGCTGTAATTACATGCCTTCGTATCAGATAATATTTACAATATTGCTTCGATTAAAGATTATTCAAATTAATGACTTATGAAATTTAATTAAGTTTAGCAATTTAAGCACTTGTTTTTAAAACATTTAAGGAACACCATACTTATATTTGATAACATACTTTTCTCTCGCAGGAATCC
>NW_017154023.1:0-255 GCF_001652005.2 Ceratina calcarata
ATCGAAAAAAGTACTCAGTCTGATGCATCCGTAAGATACGGAAATTGGAATGTTAAAAATATAGAGGATCTTTCGACGAACCCAATGGCTTCAATCAATTTCCGCTATTACGAATGTATCGTCTGAATATTAAATTTTGCCAGGTTATATATTTCTATCTTTTCGGCTTCCACTGAAAGACAGAATATCTTCACAAATTACTAAATCTAATATACTGTAATAGAATCTATATTTGCAATTTTGAGAATTTAAATC
>NW_017154024.1:0-255 GCF_001652005.2 Ceratina calcarata
AACATTCATTATTGGATTGATTAAAAAATTTGACTATTTGTATCTACGATCAGAGAGAAGAGAGAAACTCTTTGGGTATTAATATTTTATCACCCAAGGCTACTTTCTTTACTCTGTTGAAATGTTTTGAACAAAGAACTTGAGTACACAGGCCTAAAACAAATACTTGAACGAAGAAGGTCCATTAGCCTTGAGCATAATCTCATCTCCCTCCACAGTTTCCGTATTAAAACATATATTCTTCTTCTTCCAGTA
>NW_017154025.1:0-255 GCF_001652005.2 Ceratina calcarata
ATATTAAAATATAAATACTAAATTAGATTATTTTAAATGATTGCCATAAAAGCTATACTTTGATTATAATCTAATCAGAAGTAAAACAGTAAACATTTGTAATCCATTCGATACACCTTGTCCTTTCACGAATACTTTCAATTTTCTAATTTAATAAATTACACTATTTTTCTACATCAATATTAAAATATAAATAATAAATTGCATTATTTTAAATGATTGCCATAAAAACTATACTTTGATTATGATCTAAGC
>NW_017154026.1:0-255 GCF_001652005.2 Ceratina calcarata
TTAAAATTCGAAAAAGAGCAAGTATTTTACACGTGTTATTGTATTTACGTGAAAATCCGTTTATCCACTATTGGATTTTAGAGTTTTCCGATAAAGAAATCACATAATACCTCAGTTTTCCCGAAAACCATGGATTTTTCTAAAACCCGGTACGTGATACAAAAACTCTGCTTCCGGATTTGTTTTTCGATGATTTGATGTTTTCGATGACAAAACTGTATCACATAGTGGATATCGCAAAGTCTATTTTTATTG
>NW_017154027.1:0-255 GCF_001652005.2 Ceratina calcarata
ATCTTCAAGTGCCGAAGGCCGTTCCATTGATCCGCTGACGCTCGTCTAGGAACAGGTGCATTTGTCGACAAAGGAGTAAGTTCCATACGAATTCCTCTCTTATTTTTCATAATTTTATACCCATGATACGTAATGTTTAAAATTGTTAGTTATTCGTACGTTACACTTATTCAGTGAACGTAACTAACGACTACTTTCATGTTTCATTTATTCTAGTTCGTTTTGTCTCATATTTAATCAATTTACGTGCAACTT
>NW_017154028.1:0-255 GCF_001652005.2 Ceratina calcarata
AAACAAATGTACTAGTAGTAGTAATTTTATGTTTCCCCTACGGAGTTATAATCAATTTCCGGTTAACCGAGCTCAAGAGAACAAACGTAAATAATTTAATATAAAATATAGTGTGAATATTGTATGTAGATGGATGTGAGTGAGTATTAATATAGGCATTAGATTTTGTATCAATCTGCATTTTTTGTAGCCAACAGGTAAAAATTATGATAAATCTAATCTACTCTAATTTAACACGCATATCTTCCTTCAATT
>NW_017154029.1:0-648 GCF_001652005.2 Ceratina calcarata
TTCTCATTATCATCAAGAAAACGTTAAAAATCTCCAATTAAAATTATAATGTACATTTTTCTGTGAAAAGTTCTCTTTACTTTGTTTTCCAAACTTCCACGATAAACCGTTTGCATAATTAAAGTGAAACAAATGAAAGGAATAGGAATAGGAAAAGTTACAAGTACAAATTAGATTGTATTACATAAATATGAGTTGTAGCGGTTGATTAAAAGTTATGCCTATTCCCTTCAGAAATTTCTACTTACGTACATCTACTACGATTCAATGATTACGACAGAGTTTAACTCACTCTCCCTCTCTTTATTACATAACTCACTTTGAACTTTCTCGTTTCGATTCCAAGCTGCCTTATACCGCTTACGTTCTTGCAAATGCTTTATAAGAAATGTAATAAAATTATAAATGATTGGATTGAATCGTATAAAAAACAATCAAATTTCATTTTTGATATATGCTTCTAATTAAAAATCATAATTAATATACTCAAAGAAGTCTGTATTATGTTTAAGGATGTATTGGCTATACAGTCAATTCCAAAAGTTTATGCACTTTGGAAACACATTTTTTAAAAAGAAATTAGACGTCGGAAGAATATTGCTAATAATAAACAACAAAATTTTCGATTTTTCCGAGATTTTTCCATGG
>NW_017154029.1:1700-3754 GCF_001652005.2 Ceratina calcarata
GTTGTGAATGAATTCAGAAGTCGTGAATGAAGTGTACAGATTCCAATGAAATATATATAAATCAGAAACGAAGCTTAGATTACATTTGAAAAATTATAGATACAATCTTAATTCATTCAACTCGTCTTTTCTTGACTAGAGAACCAAGCTGTAAAAAAAATTGACTTCATTTTTAAAAATCTTTTAATTAAACGCACAAAGGACTTACAAGATCTGAAATTGCAGGTAAATTATTAGTTTGGTCTGTGACAGTTGTTTCTGGTTCCCTAGTTTCCTTTGGAGGGGCAGCCTTCTTCATGTTTCTATGTTGAGGAAAGGTGGGCATAAGCTTGGGATCACATGCTATAAGAAAAATTAAATGTAAATTTATAATTAATAATTTTCAATATACAATAATACAAATATTATGCTGATTCTTACGCAAAGGTGCCTCTTTGAAATAGGTGCTTTGTAAACATTCGTCTGCAGTAGCTCTTTTCTTTGGATCGTACATAAATAAGAAATTTAATAATCTTAAACCAGCAGCGCTTAACCATGGAAATCTTTGTTTTAAATTATTATATGGCTGCTGTTTTAACGTAAAGTTTTGTAAAGCGGGAAGTGTATTAAACTCGGGCCAAATTGCTTCGCTAGGTGTACCTAATAAATCAACAATTAATTCTAACTGCTGAATTTCTGACCGCCCGGGTAATAATGGTCGATGCCCAAGCAGTTCTCCTGAAAAAAACAGATTTCAATGGTTCTATTAAGTCCAATAAGAAGAATAGAACAGAAAGAGAAAATAAAACCTACCTAAAATGCAACCTGCAGCCCACATATCAACAGAAGTTGTCTGTGTTTTAGCTTGCAATAACAATTCTGGTGCTCTGTACCACAATGTTACTACTCTAGGTGTCATTGGTTTCAAAGGTAAGCCAAACCATCTAGCTAATCCAAAATCAGCAATTTTTACACAACCTTTATCTGTCATTAGGAGATTAGATACTTTCAAATCTCTATGTACAATGAAATTGTGGTGTAAATAACGTAAACCCTTTAACACTTGTAAAACAATACATTTGACTTGACTTTCTGAGAATGGAGTTTGCATATTATCTAATAAACTTGCTAAGTCCTGTTCACAATATTCCATAGCAAGGAATATACTCTCTAAACTTCTGCCGACTACTACTTCCCTTAAATGTACAATATTCTCATGACGGCATGACAGTAGAACAGATATTTCTCTTAGGCCACTGACTGGAAGACCATCTTTCTCGTGTTCCATTCGTACTTTTTTCAATGCTACCACTTTATCATTTTTAGTGTCTCTTGCTCGGTAAACAATACCGTAAGTACCTTCACCGATACGATTTAGTTTTTCAAACTCAGATACAAATCTACATTTGCCTAGCTATGAAAATATACAATATTAATGTTAGTCACATGTATTGATGCATATGATTAGAATAATCATAGAAATTATCATAAAATCATTACAATGTCTTGTTCTGGTATTTCCATTGGTTTGCCAGTTAAAAATGACGTTAATACGCCTCTTCTAGTTATTGGTGCTGATGGATCAGGACCTGATTCAGATATAGCTTTTTTGTCACTATCATTGTTCTCCACTGATTTCTTTTCCAAAGTTTCATCTGTAAAATTTGTATAACTTACTGTCAATAAATTATTTTATATTTGAATACATTTATGTATTACAAAACATAATTATAAATTTCTAGATTTACTATAGTAAACAAAAAATTTATATATCGATACTATTGGAGATTTGATAAAGGTTGGAGAACCTTGAGTAACTTTTATTTATATTACAAGTATCATAATTTCAAATAACGCGTAATAAACAAAAGGACAATGATTTAACCTAGTTAAGAATATTTGCGTTATGATTATAATGAAATTGAATTATACCTTTCGTCATTATGGTTGATTATATTCACAGAAATGTTTTCGTAACTATATTTATTCTTTCTTTTAGTATTCGTATCTTAAAATACTAAATTTATGTAGTACTCATATAAGCCTCGTAAGGTACATGTATACGTATCTGCATG
>NW_017154030.1:0-255 GCF_001652005.2 Ceratina calcarata
AGATAAATCTTCCCTTAATATGAAAAACTTTAGACTTATAAATACGTGTAGGTTCACAAGTGTGCTTAAAATTGTAATAAAATTATAAGAGTAACAGTACAGCTTCCTCCAAATTCGTTTGTCATCTTCCCTTTTATCGATCCTCCTATTAAACCCACGGTTCTATCTATTCTAATCAATTCGAAGTGCCGATTGGTTTCATGATTCCCCTTTATTCGCCCATTACAATATGGCAAGAAGTGAGGCGGATGATTT
>NW_017154031.1:0-255 GCF_001652005.2 Ceratina calcarata
AACTCACGTTAACAACAGCTTACCCTGTTGGATTTATTCCACTGAGCATCAAGCTTCAACAATAATGTATTTATTTGTTTATTTATTTGTTCATTTAATTCACGGGTCAGGAACATTTTCAAGCACAAAACAGTAATACAGAGCAGAAAGTTGAAGCTAACATTATAAAAAGTTGCTAAGTATAGATAATATGATTTATTTCAGTCGCCTGGTCCCAGAAATGGACTAGAATAGTACAATACTATTGCCTCACAC
>NW_017154032.1:0-255 GCF_001652005.2 Ceratina calcarata
TAACTTGCAGCAATTTTACTGTGATATTGCTAATATTGCAGCAATATTGCAGTGACATTGCTAACTTGCAGCAATTTTGCAGTGATATTGGTAATATTGCAGCAATATTGCTGTGATATTGATAAATTGCAGCAATTTTGCTGTGATATTGCTAATATTGCAGCAACATTTCTGTCATATTGGTAACTTGCAGCAATTTTATTGTGATATTGGTAATATTGCAGCAATTTTTCTATAATATTTCATTATTAATAA
>NW_017154033.1:0-255 GCF_001652005.2 Ceratina calcarata
GACTTTCTTTTAATAAATTTTCTAAATTAGAAAAGTAAAAGAACATCGAACAAATTTGGCAACAGCGCATAGACATATTTGTACCCTGAACCTCCTTAACACGTCTCGCGTTATGTGTAATACTGAATTCATGTACATTAAAATACATTAGAAAATTTTTACATTTAGTTGCATGATATATATGTTGCAATATATGTTGCATTACATATATGTATAATACACATTTATTTAATGAACAGTTGTAGCGTTTAGAGA
>NW_017154034.1:0-255 GCF_001652005.2 Ceratina calcarata
TCTTACGCTGATTCATCGCACGAGTATACGTGCCTCACATAATCTGAGTTTTCCTATTGTTTTCAGAAACTTTTGAGAGACGTGCGCCGGTGCTGTACACCGAGGACACTAGGTTTCGCCTGGCAGTCCCGTCTTTTCTTTATTAATCAATTTTATATTCTGTAATTTTAAAAATAAACAGCTTCGGATTTCAAGGGGACACTTCTCGTGTGATTATTTCTAAATTCCCGATTCTCCTATTCCGGCTCCCAGTTA
>NW_017154035.1:0-255 GCF_001652005.2 Ceratina calcarata
CAGAACCTTCGATACACATACACTCTCAGTCTCCTATGTGACGTACCTTTGTACACTGTATGAATTTATGTACCTGTAGTAAAGTCCTTGTTTCCCAAAATGGCTTCTGATTATGTCCTTCATAATTCTTAAGATATTTAAAATAGACAAGCACTAGCATTTCATTATTTTTAATTATCAAATTTTGTACTATAATAATGATAGTAGACTTTATCACAACCATTACCTCTTACAAAGCGTCGAGTTCCCCGCTAA
>NW_017154036.1:0-255 GCF_001652005.2 Ceratina calcarata
CAAGTTAGAGCTGTAGCAGCGAAGGCTGAAGAGGTTGCTAAGATAGCGGAGAAAAATGTTGAAGACCAACGCCAGATACTAGCAAATGCCGGCACTGCTCCCCCTGCTGTGCTTAACAGAAAGGAAAGGATAGTTAGGAGACCTAAAAGTTTCCTTCAACGAGTGATGACAGATGTCAGTACGTTAATTCCGATAATTTCACTCTGCATGCTTTTCCCATCTTGCTTGGGAGCTCAGGTGCCGAGTGGTAAACCT
>NW_017154037.1:0-255 GCF_001652005.2 Ceratina calcarata
AAATTGGTTAAATATCAGAGGAAAGAAAGCGATTAGTCGTTACTTACGTTCACTGGACAAATGTAACTATAAATACTCAATGAAATAACTAACAGGGTAAAATTACAGGGTAGGTAAAATTATGAAAAATGTGAAAAGAATCAGAATTGGACGTACTTTTTCGTTGGTCAGTGCACCTGCTCCTAGAAGAACTTCAATGTGTCAATGGGTCGACCTTCGGCACTCGAAGATAGGACACATGGCTCGTAGCAGCTG
>NW_017154038.1:0-255 GCF_001652005.2 Ceratina calcarata
ATTCATAGAAATATCATAAAAACTAGCTACAGAACGCTACTGCGAAACAGACGCATAAAACATTCTTACTTAACCAACGCATAGAACGCCATAAGAATCTATTACGGAATATTATTACAAGAACTAAAACTGCATCCACAATTTTTCTCCCACAAAACAGAACAAAGTTAACAACAAATATCCATCAGACCATTGAAAACGGACTCCCTGCGAATCCAGAACCAACACCGAAATAACAAATATTCGCAACACTCT
>NW_017154039.1:0-255 GCF_001652005.2 Ceratina calcarata
CCTTTGATCAATTAATTACGGTTATCATCCGGATGCATTGTCGTCTCCCACGGGAGCGTCCTTTCGAATTAAGCTTATGTCTAATTAACCATCACTCATCCGGCATCCGGCCGGGAAAATATGGGCTTATCAATTATAATCGTGGACACATAATATGAAACCCATGCAATCATTGGTAAATGGGGTTCATACCCATTACATAACGTTACGTCTTTATCAATCAGTTGTTATTGTTAGACTATTATTATGAAAAAT
>NW_017154040.1:0-3456 GCF_001652005.2 Ceratina calcarata
ATTTAGACATTTTTAGCATTACCTTTTTTATACGAATTTACAATTTCTCCGTGCATTCTGCTTAAAACTATATAAAATTATGTGTTCCCAGCATGGGTTCAATTGGGTTCCCATTCGATTAACAATCTATGCTCCCGTTTATGTTGAGATTTGGCAATGTGGCACTCGTCCCACGAACTTTACCGAAAGATTCTCGTATCACTTCGGACTAGTCCGTGTGTAATCGCAATACCCGAAACCTATTTCGCGAAGTTGCTTCTTTTATCGAACAATGGAGACAATGCTTGGGCGCGTTTTTGTATATGGGGGCAAGGGTGCTTTAGGCTCGGCTTGTGTTTCAAAATTCAAGTCAAAAAATTGGGTAAGTAACGTCGTCGATCAAAATCTACAACTCGGGTAAAAAATATTCGAATGACGATTATGTTATCAATACCACTAACTCGTTTCCTCATAGATGTTCCGGCTTTTCATTTATATTTCCTAATGAATAAATGAACATAAGTAGTGTTATACGCGTACTTTTATCTTATTAAAAGTAAACGAATGATCACGTGCATTTTATTAATTAACTTTCTTGATCTGTACGTTTAATAAAAATCTTGAGATCATACAAATGGGAAGTCCCATTTTCTAACGAATGACATCTAAAAAGTTTATAAAAATATTAAGAAATGTAAAACGTAGTGNTACCACTAACTCGTTTCCTCATAGATGTTCCGGCTTTTCATTTATATTTCCTAATGAATAAATGAACATAAGTAGTGTTATACGCGTACTTTTATCTTATTAAAAGTAAACGAATGATCACGTGCATTTTATTAATTAACTTTCTTGATCTGTACGTTTAATAAAAATCTTGAGATCGTACAAATGGGAAGTCCCATTTTCTAACGAATGACATCTAAAAAGTTTATAAAAATATTAAGAAATGTAAAACGTAGTGTCATATTTTTAATTATTTCAATTACGAATGTAATGAGAATTAAGAATTGCCTGAGAAACTCGCGAAGCATATGTCAGCATAATATACTGTTGCGTGCTTATCTTATTCAAATGGCAGATTAATTTACGCTCGCTGTTTTAAATGTACGGAATACAATACGTATCTTTTTCACGTCCTGTATAAGTTTAATATACCATTTCCATAAAAACATAGTTGTAAAAATACCAATTCTATTGAGTAATGTTACATATAAAGGAAAAATACATCAAGGTCATAGCTAGTCTATCCTTTCACATAACATACATCTCTAATTTTTTTCACAACTTTGTATCAACTTTGTAATCATAGTGGGTTGGCTCTATCGACATGAAAGCAAATGCTGAGGCTGATGCAAATATTGTTGTAAAGCCAGATTGCAACTGGCAGGAGCAAGAAACTCACATTTTGCAAGAAGTTAAAAACATTCTGAAAGAAGACAAACTAGATGCAATTATCTGCGTTGCTGGTGGATGGGCTGGTGGAAATGCAGCCAATAAAGATTTTGTTAAGAATACTGATCTCATGTGGAAGCAAAGCGTATGGAGCTCGGTCATTGCTGCCAGCATTGCTTCCCATCATTTGAAGGAAGGCGGATTCTTGTCATTAACTGGTGCTAAAGCAGCATTAGAAGAGACACCAGGCATGATTGGATATGGAATGGCTAAGGCTGCAGTTCATCAGCTTACCAAGTCATTAGCGGCTAAAGACAGTGGATTACCAAAAGATTCATTAGTTGCTTCTATCTTACCCATTACATTAGATACTCCCATGAATAGAAAGTGGATGCCTAAAGCCGACACATCTAAATGGACACCGCTTGAATTTGTCGCAGAGTAAATAAATTATGTTTCCTTTACTTGCCCGAATTTACCTATATGTTCTAATCATGCTTATTCTGGAATCACAGCCTCTTTTGGAAATGGTCTCAAAAGCAGGAACGCCCAACTAATGGCAGTCTTCTGCAATTGATTACCAATGATAATAAAACAGAAGTAACTGCGGCTTGAAACTAATGTTCTACTCTCTGGACCAGGAATCACATCGTTGCTACCATGACAATATATATCTATTCAATGTTGACATTTAATAATCTAATTTTATTCCATATTAATGCATTTCTGAACACAGGTGCTATGTTCATTCCACTATACAGATACGTATGAAAGTTCTTATGCAATTTGATATTATTTACGAGAAAATTGAAATACGTCTCGTACTGTTTTTGAGATTTATTTTTATACAAATGTAATATATTATACTACGTAAAATATATTGTAACTTATGTGAACAAATAAATAAATATCAAGAATTACCAGCATGATTATATCGAAGATAATGTAATATTACAGAATACGGATATACCAATTTATTTTCTCTACATACAACAAGAAGTTTGTGTTCGCCTTGTAGTATACGTGACGAAGCTCACATAATGGATCTTTTCAACGATAATTTGTTATTAACTTAAAGATGCATACACTAATGAAATGACAATATGTTTACTTTATTTGGAGAGTTTCATTCAGCATCTTAGTTTCAGCTGTAACAAAAAAAAAGATTAGATAAGCATCATTATGATATGAAAATTGAAAAAGATGAAGAACTTCTTGAATATTTCCTTACCTTCTAATAACCGTTTCCGTTCTTCAGCTAATTTCGCATCCCTCATTGGTTTTTCTCTCAGTTCTTGTTCGCGGCGAGCATTTTCTCTCTTACTCAATCTTCTTTGATGGTAAGCACCATAAAGTATGCCAGTTAGCAGGAAACTCCATCGTGCAAACTATGTGTAATTGAATAACAGAATTAGATGAAATATTTCTAATTCATTCATTCATTCAATGAGAGTTACATAGAGATTTAATTATCGTTCATTTCTGTTGGGATCCTAAGGTTAACAAATTTAGCATCAATCTGTCTTCAATTTCTGTATAACAGTAAGACGAACATTTTTCATATTTACGTAGGTAAATCTTAATAAAAGGTCATTTTTTTAGTATTTATAGGAATTATGTAATATAATCAGCTTACGAGCAATTGTTTCGAACAGTACTTGTTAGGTAATAAAACAAAATCGTAATAATGCAAGCTTCGGACAAATGACAATTGGGAATATTCGAATTCGATTTTCGAAAAAACCTACTGTGACATAAATGATGCTTACTTTAATTACAGGAGATACTTGCAAAGGTCTTGGACCAGCCTCGACAGACGACATTTTGCTAGTGCACTAGAGAAGGAGAATAAATTCTTCCGATCTTCGATTACGATTCTTCTTCGAAATATAGCGCCCACGCGCTTAGTTTAAACACGGTAATCAACGTTCGTATTATTTTAAAGAACAGAACAATATTCCATCACTTACAAGCATTTAAATTCTATTTTAAGCAGTATTTTTCTCTCATAAAGTGTTCCTTTCATTTCATAATTTGGGAAAGAGAAAAATTATAATTTATTCTCGAAGCACATATCTAATG
>NW_017154041.1:0-255 GCF_001652005.2 Ceratina calcarata
GCTCCATTTATAGCACTATACTGCAGGTTAATGTATCTGTTGCGATGTTGCTCTGACTTATTCTCAATTATGGGTGTATGCTGCGTATGCAGTAAAAACAATACTCGTACCAACCCTTCTCTCCAATGTACATTATGTCTGACCTTATATCATACTAATTGTTGCCCGAATACGTAGTTCCTGGACAGTAAATCAATTACTTGTTGCTCCACTGGAGGTACTGAAAAGAAGGATAACCAACTCCTTGTTGTTAGT
>NW_017154042.1:0-255 GCF_001652005.2 Ceratina calcarata
TAATGATTCTCAATAATAAAAAGCAAAATGATCTTGGGAGAAGTGAGAAGTGATAGAAATCCAACAAAACGTCTTTGAATCCTAAAATAAAAAAGAGTTTGTACAAGATAGATAAATACTGAGACTAACTTCATGATATCTCAATGATCCTCAATGAATAAAAAGCAAAAGGATCTTCGAACAAGTGAGAAATGACAGAAATCCAAGAAAACATGATTAAACCATAGAATAAAAAGAATTTACACAAGATAAATA
>NW_017154043.1:0-255 GCF_001652005.2 Ceratina calcarata
CCCGCGGCTACCCGAACTTTGGCGAGTCCCTCCCTTTGCTAGGCGCAGGGTAGTCTAAGCCTTCATACGGGGATTTTCAGCCGCCGACGGGTGGTCGGGGTGCCCGGGTACGTTTTCTAGGATCCGGAATGTTTCCCTTTTTTGTTCCGGGTGTGTGAGAGGGACGAGAAGGACGGTCTTTGGGAGTTTCTAACGGTTTTTCCCCCCCGCGAGCCAATCTCCCGAGTGCCCGTCGGTTCCCACCGGCAGGCCACC
>NW_017154045.1:0-255 GCF_001652005.2 Ceratina calcarata
CCAGTAAAAAATGGTCGTTTACTGGTCGTTTACTAGTTTAAATTTCTATTCGGGTGGTCACGTGCAAACGTAACCTACGTGTTGACATTTTCACGTACAAAAGTACATAACAAATATTACAATGGCGAATACTCGAATTAGTACACCTCGGACGTCGGGACAGAATGTACAATAATTTTACATACAAAGTCAACCCTTTACATCCGGAACTTCGAATGAGGATCATTGGACTCAACGCGAAGAAGGGGCGTTCAC
>NW_017154046.1:0-255 GCF_001652005.2 Ceratina calcarata
CCTAAACCAGTTGTAGCCACTAATCTACTCCACGACTTTCTTCGCGCGGGCGCCCAGCAGTTGATCGCCAGTGCTGTTGAGGCCGCACCCGAGGTTATGCTTTCACAGCATGCCAATCGTCAGCCGGAGGATGGTCGGCAGGCGGTAGGTACGCAACTGATTTCTGCCTGAGCGCCGTATTCAGACCGGCATCGGCGATGTCAGTGTCAAAGCGCCTCAGGTCAGGGACCTCAGTGGTAACGGCATACGTTTCAA
>NW_017154047.1:0-255 GCF_001652005.2 Ceratina calcarata
ATAGATAAATCTTTCAGGAAGTCAAGTCAATTTTCGGACGTACCGATAATTTGTATTCGCACGTGTCACATACACCGTTATTATCAATTATTATTATATGAAATTGACCACTTTCTCAATTGTTCATCAAGAAATAAGAACTATAGTAAACGTATTTGTATGTTGGTCACTCACATTTCTTCAGTCATTCAGCTGACTTCGTGGTAAAAACAAAACAAGGGAGACGAAAATTATTGTTCCGTTCGAAGGAACAAC
>NW_017154048.1:0-255 GCF_001652005.2 Ceratina calcarata
ATCCTAGTGTTTAAGACAACAGGAAATGCAAATATATTCTAAAAATGGCTTAATTATGAATAATAAACAAATGGAAAAGATTATGGTATTTTTATTTCGGAACCCTTCACCAAATGACCAATCCTAGGGGTGGTTTGTTACTTGAAACCAGTAGTGAATTGGTCACTACGTTTGAAATGACTCAAAAAATCCTGCGCAATTATCGATAAATGGAACAGAAACGAATAAGCAAATCAGAAGCTATTAGTCTAAAAA
>NW_017154049.1:0-255 GCF_001652005.2 Ceratina calcarata
AGGGAATATAAAATATTCGAAGTAATATACAATTCATGATATTTAAGGGTAAAAACAATTGTATATGTGCATTTCGATTCTATACGTTTATTTATACAAAATTGGAATGCCCATAAGTATCCGCAGTCTACTTATTATACAGGCGTACTGTTAAACTGGAATAGGCGGATTTAAAAAATTAGGTAAATAGTTAAACAAATCCATTGTAATTACGATTTTTCATCCATTGTATGACGATCATATTACTAAATATCA
>NW_017154050.1:0-255 GCF_001652005.2 Ceratina calcarata
AATATTTGATGCGACTACGCAACGATGTATAGTGGCTCCTGCAGGCTTCGTATGCCCGTATGCATGAATTGGATTATCATTTCAGGTGAACTATTACTTGATTGTATATTTTTTACATCCTTTAACAATTTGTCAAGATGTATCAATCATCAGACGATCATTTAATTTTATTTAGTACTTATAACATATTTTTCAGATTTAGAGACCTACGACGTTAATGCAGTAACTGTCGTAAAGTACGGAAGAGACGATAAG
>NW_017154051.1:0-981 GCF_001652005.2 Ceratina calcarata
TCTCGCATTTATCCATGTTTATTTACATACATGGTAATACATTATGCAACTTGTACTATCCTTGTGCTATGTCCTGAGTATCCATCCTGGTTACATCCATCCACCATCCATCCATCCTAATCCATCCTCCAATCCAAAAAGGTGTAATCCAAAAGGAGGATAGCAACATGGTGGTTAGGACCACTGAGTATGGACATGGGTACCACATGGTAGTAACATGGGTAAGAACTTTCAAAAACCATATTACGGATATCGATACAGCGAACCACTATTGGATGAACTGCAGTTCTTATCACGTGGCCCGTTTGTTGCCATCGACTGTTCTCGTCAAAACGAAACGGTTAAAAGTGCGGCTATTGATGTGCGTACATATTTCGAATGTAAAGATAACGTGCCGGCCGACACATGTGCATATTGCTTGATTATACATGATCGTATCGTCGAATACTGCCCTTTGATCAACGTAGTACGCAGATTGACTTAAGAACGAAAGAGAGTGAGACATATTATTCAGTACGCCTGAAAACGCTGACGAGACATCATGACTCATGTGACATATGTGGATTTGCAAGGTTTTAAAACAATCTCAAATGACTTCATTGTAAAAGAAGCTGCAGTTTTATTAAATGGAAATAAACTACTACATTGGGTGTTCGAACCTCCATTCGGATTACATCAATTAACATCAGATGAAAAACGCCAGGTCCAATGGCTAACGAGAAAACATCATGGAATCAACTGGAGGGATGGATACGTGCCGTACGGAAAATTGAGGAATTGCTTGACGCAAGCATTGAAACATTCGCAGACAGTTATTGTTAAAGGATTGGAAAAGAAAAAATGGTTATGGAAATTGGCTGGAATCGAGGCTCTAGACGCTGATACGGATATGGAAATAGAAGACGTTCCAAGATTGTCGACGCTGCAAAACGCATCGCACAGATGCGCCTTACACAGTGGCGTATGCGCTATGGAAAATGT
>NW_017154051.1:1382-2344 GCF_001652005.2 Ceratina calcarata
ACTTTAAAAAAATGCGTAAATGAATTTGTGATAACGCGCATCCGCGATACGTCAACATACCAACCGAGGGTTGTAAATACTCGTTTTCATTACAGTCGATAGCAATAATTGTATGATAGTTTGCGTGCATTGAGTACAATGCGAAACATTAATGTGTTTCAATCGGAACGATGTTTGCAGCGGCTGGAATGGTGATAAATGAAATACAAATATGGGAAAGAAGGTTTCAGGATAGTGATCTTTGCATTGGATCAAAATTTGCTTGGTTTTTTAACAGAAACTTTATTAGACCTAGCTCGCTCAGCGCACTCCCGTCTCTCACACATCACACACCACACATACCTCACACATTCGGCAATCACCCTATCAAACTACACACCGTTGCCGCCAACCGGACACGAAGAGTCCCAACAGCTCGCGGCGACCCTTGAGAATCGAAACCATCTGCGAAGCTCGATACTTTGTATAAACAATATCGATTCTCCTCGGATGATCACCGATAACTCGCATCCGTTGATATCAGTGGGTCCTCCACGCGCCGCCTGACGACACGTGGCCACACACATCCTTACATTCATGCATCCTTATATTCCCACACAAATGTATTATTATGGAAAACATATTTGTATTATTTAATGTATTTTATGTTTTGCAAATGCAAAAGTGAATGCTCACGCGCATTTTTACTAATTCCCAATGAATATCTCTTATTTTTAAAATTTTTATGATTTCCTATAAAAATGTGAATGACAATGTATGTGAAAAATATTCTTCTTCTTTAATTCGCCAAGGAACATAATTCCATTTATTATTTCAGTACAATTAAGCAGTGGCATATACAATCGTATAATTAAGTATTATGTTAACGTCGTTAATATTATTGTTGCGTCTATTATTTACAAATGTATTTAAATTTTATGCAAATGATATTAGTGCTCTCAATGACGTAAGTACATTTTAAT
>NW_017154052.1:0-255 GCF_001652005.2 Ceratina calcarata
AACGTAACGAGTGACGGAGGATGAGTCTCAAGCCGTGGCAAACGCGTTACATTTACTTAATTATGAGTTCCAGCATGAGTTACGAATAAAATGCTCGCACAGTCACTCGTCGAAAATGGGAGATAACGGCATATTTCTCGACGCTATAATTTCCTAACCGACAATTTTCGCGATATCGCGTATTTTCCATTGATTTTATTTATTATTTTATAAACATCGTATAGAAAGTCCAGAATGAAATGTATATAAAATCTC
>NW_017154053.1:0-255 GCF_001652005.2 Ceratina calcarata
CACATGCGCACCCAACTCTGCGTCGTCCGCCTGTCCAATAGAGGCAGTAGACGCATGCGTGTTACGTATATGATTGCTCATTGGAGTAGAGCGACCAATAGACCAGCGGAGGGACTGCAATTGGTCTACGATGTTTGTAGATGACAACAAGTAACTGTTTACAGAATTTGACGCTTGCGCACTACTTGTATTGAACGTTACGAAACTGTTCAAATAATTTTAGGTAATAAATGCCAGATTTAATGAGACTGACCT
>NW_017154054.1:0-255 GCF_001652005.2 Ceratina calcarata
ATCCCGACGATTTAGGCGATTCATACACTGTTGCATTAAAACGTTTCATGTCTCTGGAAAGATCTCTCAATAAAAATCCCGCACACAAAGCACAGTACAGTACTTTCTTAAAAGAGTACGAAGAATTAGATCACATGTCAAAGGTAGAGAGTAGCACTAACGACGGATACTATTTACCACATCATTCGGTAATCAAAACGGATAGTCTTACTACCAAAATCAGAGTAGTTTTTGATGCATCCGCGCGATCATCTT
>NW_017154055.1:0-255 GCF_001652005.2 Ceratina calcarata
ATCTATAATACATGTAATATGTAATCTATATCTATAATATATATAATACATTTTGTCTATTTTCTTTTTACAGTGAGGAGGAGAAGACCAGCCGACCGTTTGAGAAGACAATGGAGACCCTAGACTCGTATATACGATCGCACGGCGTCGTATGGCCAGCGAGTGCAGGAGAATATGGCGTCGTTCATGGGGGCGCTCATGAGCGCCTATCCTATCCTGCCTATTCATCCGTCTTATTGTCCTACCGTGTATAAT
>NW_017154056.1:0-255 GCF_001652005.2 Ceratina calcarata
TGTCTCATTCATCAATTATCCTATCGTCTTTCGTGCACGTAATAAATGTTTAAATATATTAAACGTTATTCTTCCTGAAATAGAAATCTTTATTGTATTTCGTTGAGGCCATGCGACGGCTATGTACGAAATTGGCCGAGAAATGGATTTATGGAAATACACTTTTCGACTTTGTGTAACAAGATTTTTGGGTCGTCAGGTGCAGCGTTGCTATAGCAAAGGATTTGCGAGATTAATAAAAACGTGCTGATATTC
>NW_017154057.1:0-255 GCF_001652005.2 Ceratina calcarata
TCACTGTTGATATTTTCGTATGGCAGTTTCAGATAATGTTCTATTTGGCTGGAAGCACTTTCTGCAGGCTCAGAAGAACTTCTGGTGAAATGAGATACTTTGTCCAGGGTATGCTTCCAAAAATTTACTCGTTGGTCATTTATTTGTGTCTCTTGCACTTTTTGCCTGGTATTTGGTATAGCCAATATACTTTGAATTTCCTATTTTAAATTTTGAATTGCTATTTCTTTATCTTCTTGATTGTGGAAAATCGCT
>NW_017154058.1:0-255 GCF_001652005.2 Ceratina calcarata
ATAACACATGTCTCTTAGAATTCCGCGAATGTTAAAGTACCACCAAACAATACAACCACCTTTCCATCCATCGAAGCTTCTTGCTAGTATATGTACACCATCTTCCATCACTCCTGCTAGAAGCCTACATCCTACACAGGTATCATGTTTTGGCAGTCTATATTTCTGGAGCTTGTTCAGGAAAGGATTATAGTCCATTCCAAATCCCTTTTGTTTACAACAATTCCTATGTCTATACCTCAATTACTTTATCTT
>NW_017154059.1:0-255 GCF_001652005.2 Ceratina calcarata
ATAAGATTGATATCTATTAGAGAACGACTTATGGAAATCAGTGGTTCGAGGAAGTGGATGGCATTCAGAATTCTTTTGATTTATTCAACTTGCATAAAAATCATTTAATCGTGCATACTTATATTTAAATATTTCATTATCATTTAATCGTGCATACTTATATTTAATTTATTTAAAAAGGTTGCTAAACGTGAAAGTATATAAAAATACGTATATAATAAAGTCATTGAGAAATGCATGGTTTTTAACACTAGA
>NW_017154060.1:0-255 GCF_001652005.2 Ceratina calcarata
AAATTATCATGCATGAACACATCTCATTGACACGTTCGAATTAGGAAGACTGTTAGATTAGAAAAATGTAATTAATCTACGAGAAATCATGCTTACATCGCTGTTATACCGTACTCACATCAGATCCTATAAAGTTAGATCAATTCCACTAAACGGCGTCCGATGCTACCCCTGGCAAAAAAGATTTTAAACGCGCGTCTAATAGCAGTATGCATAAATATGAGGCCGGCATATGTAAAATAGTCGTTATTTTCT
>NW_017154061.1:0-255 GCF_001652005.2 Ceratina calcarata
GATAAAGTCAGTGCAGCATATGCAGTCGAGCCATTGAATAAATTTTGTCATGGTGTTCAAGTAAACGTTGAGTATAATAAAACTCCAGAGTGTCGTAAGAGTATTTTTAAAATGTTATGTGAAGCTGATGTGGAATCAGAAATAGGTCAATACAGTAGATGTTATAGATCATCAATCGAATCCAAAGATACAATATTAAGTTTACCAAAGCGAGTATTAAAGTCATTAAATAAAAACACTGATAGTGAGTCAAAC
>NW_017154062.1:0-824 GCF_001652005.2 Ceratina calcarata
GTCGGTGGGAATATAATGACAGGAAGTCCGATATCGGATTTGAATCCAATTTTCATAGCAGCTGGGGTGAAGTTAAACGTTTGCAGTTTAAAAACTGGAAACAGAACTGTACCAATGGATCACACTTTTTTCACCGGCTACCGTCGCAACGTCGTCTCGCCTGAAGAGATTTTGCTTTCAATCGAAATACCCTTTTCCGGAAAAGTAAATCATCTAAATTTTTACAAAATAATAATTCCACAGTTTAATAACAATGAAACTAGATTGCAAATGTTTGTTATCCTATTTCCCAGGATCAATACTTCGTCGCTTATAAGCAAGCCAGAAGACGAGACGACGACATAGCTATTGTCAATATGGCATTGAACGTGTTTTTTAAACCGGATACGAACGTAGTCAGTAAAGCGTACTTGGCTTATGGTGGCATGGCACCGACGACGATCTTGGCAAAAAGAACTTGCGAGACTATGATTGGAAGGTATATCAAATAATTCATCTTTGACCTTACCGACTTTTTTTAATACATGCATTTTTCCATTGAAAAGTAATTTTTATTAGTTTCGTAGTTCTACTATTAAATTTAGATTTTTCATATGAAATTGTTTCAGAAAGTGGGACGAGGGACTCCTAGAAAATGTATATGCTTCGCTGTTAAATGAATTGCCTTTACCAGACGACGTCCCAGGTGGAATGGTTAAATACCGTAGATCATTGACTTTAAGGTATGCGATATAAATTATAAATTACATACACGACCTTTTATTATTTATTTCTTCATATTTTACAGCTTATTTTTTAAAGGATTTTTGCACATAATGAAAAAA
>NW_017154062.1:1781-2873 GCF_001652005.2 Ceratina calcarata
TGGCAGTAAAAGTTTTAAAAATTGGTACAATATGAAATTTTGACTTTAATACACTTTTATTTTCATGTTTATTCAAGATTGAGAAAGCCAGTGCGATGCATGTTGGACAGGGACGAGGATATGTCGATAACTGGAACGAGACATCCGTTTCTCTTCAAGTACAAAGTCGGATTTCACGACAATGGCCTAATTAAAGGGATACGAGTTTACATTTACAGCAACGCTGGTCACACGTTCGATCTTTCTGCCGCAGTAAGTGAAAACCGTTTATTCTTTAAACAGCCATTAATTAAAAACTTTACCGATACACAGTTGATCAGGTTTTAGATCGTGCCATGTTGCATTTTGAAAATTCTTACAAAATTCCGGCGTGCGAGGTGTACGGTTTCATGTGTAAAACCAATTTACCGTCGAGCACCGCGTTCCGTGGGTTCGGTGGCCCACAAGGGATGTTCCTAGCCGAGACGGTGATAAGACATATCGCCGAATATTTAAGCATAGACTCGAAAACGGTACTTAATCTATAAATAGTTTTCATATTTAATGCTAAAATGATATTAAACTTATAATGAGAAAGAATATTCGTTCAGGTTGCAGAATTGAATTTATATAAAGAGAGAGAATTGACTCATTTCAATCAGCCACTCATTAACTGCACGTTGCGAAGGTGCTGGGAGGAATGCGTTGCCTCTTCGAATTACAATCAACGACTCGAGGAAATTAAGAAATATAACAAGTACGTTTAGTGTCATTTAAAGGGACATTTTTTAGAATACTAAAAATTTTATGACATGTAAATATACATAGAGTATCTTGCAAATTTCAATCTATAATCAATTTTAATAGAGAGAATAGATACAAGAAGAGGGGACTGGCGATGGTACCAACGAAATTCGGAATCGCGTTCACTGTGCCATTTTTAAATCAAACAGGTGCGCTTGTACACATCTATGTAGATGGTTCCGTCTTAATCAGCCACGGTGGTGTCGAAATGGGACAAGGGTTACATACGAAAATGATACAAGTAAAGATATTTATTATACGATTCTATTTAACACTAGAAAGACTGAAACTTAGTATATACCTATATTG
>NW_017154063.1:0-255 GCF_001652005.2 Ceratina calcarata
ACAAAAAGACGCACAATGTGCGCACTCTGCAAGTATGCAGGTGGCTTTCTCAAGATGAAATTGATGAACATCCTGCTCATGGGACGTGTGATAACATTCTCTATCAGGAGACTTAAGTCTCTACCAAGAATTATGTAACAAAAAAGACGCACAATGTGTACACTCTACAAGTATGCAGTCGGCTTTCCCAAGAACGAGACTGTCGAGACTTTGAGATTCCACCTCAATATTGTAAAAATGATATGAAGAATTGAG
>NW_017154064.1:0-255 GCF_001652005.2 Ceratina calcarata
AAAAATATGGTCGGTGACAAGACGCGAACCTACCATAAAAAATGTACGCAGCGATCATTAGTCTCCAGTCTTCGTCAATACGCTGCTGCCGCGGTTGGAAAAGCATCTACCATCTCCGTACTTGAACATGAGACATATAGTTTTCGATTTTTTTCACATTGACGCACCAATCCTAAAAATCTGAAAAATGAAAATCTGAAGGAATGAATGTTTCTTTTTCGATAAGCTATCGAATGGAGCAAACGGCGCTTCATT
>NW_017154065.1:0-255 GCF_001652005.2 Ceratina calcarata
ATAGTGATGATATAAGAATACCAATACAACAGCAGGATCTGTACACGCTACCGTGCGAGAGTTCTTTGTATATTGAAGGAAAACTGATTTTAATGGTGGCTCCACCTGCAGGAAAAAAAGTTGTGCTCGACATCAATTGTGCGACTTTCTTGTTCGATGAAATTCGATATGAACTGAATGGTATAGAAATAGATCGTTGAAAAAATCCTGGAATTACAACTTCATTAAAAACGTATGCCTCTATCTCGCGTGGAA
>NW_017154066.1:0-255 GCF_001652005.2 Ceratina calcarata
AATCAGGATTTAACCATTTTTTTTAACCGTCCATAGTTACTCGGATGTTTTTAAAGCGAGTGACCATTTACTTATTAACCCAGGATTGGTCACTCGGTCATCTGGTCAAGGATCGTGAAATAAAAGTACCAAGATTCATTTCTATTCATTTATTAATTAGAGTTTAGCCGACTTTTATCCCAGCAATATTTTTTTTAATTCATCTTAACATTCATTAATATGTACATTAAATTATTGAAAGAAGTAATAATTCCC
>NW_017154067.1:0-255 GCF_001652005.2 Ceratina calcarata
AAGGAAAGCAAACTTTACAAAACATCAGAGACACGTACATATACCTACTACATATTCTCTTCGAGCTATATGTATACATTTGACTTTTCAATTTGGACATGCTTATTTTATAGTTCTTAACTATTTTTTTTTAATTGTTATTTTACTTTTCTAATTCGCGAGTGATGGACACTCGCGAGAATTTGTTTTGTTCTTAATTATTTTATTCGATCGTACGGCTTAATACCTGAGCATGTTTTACTAATGCATCCGTCC
>NW_017154068.1:0-255 GCF_001652005.2 Ceratina calcarata
TATAGTCTATATACAATACATAAATCATGATAATGATGCTATTACTGGATCATAGAAATTAAGTAATTTAATGTTGGTTAGAAATACATTGAAATAATTTACATTCATATAAAAATTCATATTTTACTATAATATAAAATTACGTAATTCTATCGTCAAACTTTTTTATCTTGTCAAGTTTATTAAGTTTTATATTTAATTTTTGATGAATTTAGAAGGGATCCCTCTTCATTTAGATTAAGTGGTCCTAACACA
>NW_017154069.1:0-255 GCF_001652005.2 Ceratina calcarata
ACACACACACACATACAACTCGCTTTCATTCTCATATTCTTTACAAACGCAAAACGACCATTCTGAAAATTATTTCCACACTATTTCATTTCATTACAATTCGCATCGATAATTTTCTTTATTGTAACGAAGGTTTTACCGCAGAATTTCCACGTTGGAATCTTCCGTTTGATCGAAATTAAATTGGAGCGTAAACTGCGAGCCGCTGAAATAAATGATTTTATACAGGATGATTTCGCATGAGAAAATTGCATA
>NW_017154070.1:0-255 GCF_001652005.2 Ceratina calcarata
AATTCCTGAGTGACGTGAACGACACCTTAAACTCAGGCAAAATGTTAGGGGCGGCACTGCTCGACTTAGCAAATGCTTTTGATACTGTTTGGATAAATGGCCTACTGTATAAAGTCGACAAAAAAATGTTTCCGAAAGGATTAATCTTTCTAATCCTTGACATGATTACGGACAAACAATTTATCACATGTCTAGGGGATATCAATTCGTCAATTATTTTTGATATTAAAGAAGGACTGCAGCAGGGCACCGTAA
>NW_017154071.1:0-255 GCF_001652005.2 Ceratina calcarata
AAATGAGTATCTCATTATTTCTTTATTTACATGTCTTGTTACACTTAATGAAATGCAGAAAGTGAATATGAGTTAAGGAAATAACAATTACATTTGCAAGAGAGATTCCGCAAGTGTCGTTGCAAGGAAATCCCGAGGATTTCGACGCGCGAGCGATAAAGCCTTTTCGACACTTCAAGAGGTACCTGCAAGTGAACAGCGGGGGTCTGACACGTACTTTTGGTCCTCGAGCTGCCGATTCTCTGATAACTATAC
>NW_017154072.1:0-1627 GCF_001652005.2 Ceratina calcarata
AACAAAATGCCGTGTGGATGTTGTCGTCCCTTTGTGCCTCACAGTGATGGCACTTAGGAGAAGGTTCTTTCTTTAATCTATGTAGGAAATTACCAAAGCATCCGTGACCCGATATCATTTGGGTCATTCTAAATGATAAACCTCCGTGCGGACGCGTCGTCCATTTGTCGAAATATGGTAGTATTGCTTTGACTACTTTTTGTTCTTGATTGACTGCTAGTTGCAGTTTCTTCTTCTATGAATGAAATATCTCGGTCTGTCTCTCTTCTTTTAATCTCATTTTTTCTTTTTTCAGATCCATGGTGCCGGAGAGTCTTAGCGAACGTGTGACCTTGAAGTATTTATCAAAGACCTTTATAAGGACGTCTATCGGCGGGGAGCTCGCAAGGAGGAAGACGGCCTGCGTTGCTATTGTTTTATAACCTCTGATGACACGAAGTGCCATTCTTTTTTGTTCGGTGATTATTTCGTTAAGCAGGNCTCTAATTCCAGATCTTTTTAATTGCCAGTTCATTCGCCCAGGTAACATCCACTATCGAGGAGCCTTGAGGTTTTATGCATGTGGCTGCGTTTCCTTTGTTCACCAAAAGTAAGTTGTTCGTTGTAGCCCATCTTTCCAGCACTTTACCCCTTGCGTTGTTTTTTGTGTCCCCCCATTTATTGCTGCGTGCGTTTAAATCTCCCCCGATGATTATTGGAACTTTTCTTATTTCATGATGAATGGCTCTTTTTATTTCTTTTAGCAGTTTTCTGAATGCCGATGTGGGTTTACTTGGAGAGAAGTAACATGAGCATACCCACAGATCGTCGTTGCCGGCAAGAATGAAGCCTTCACCACAGCATATTATCTTAAGAGGTGATATATTCTTATTTCCATTCATGAAAATTGCTGCTCTTCCGCTTGAGTCACTCAGCCATTTATTGTCTAGGTTTTTACGCGGCTCGCTGATTATCCCGAAATCCGCCGCCCTGTCATTGCAGAATTTCAGGAATAGTAAGTGGGCCGCGTACGAATTGTTGAGGTTTGATTGTAGGATCTTAATATCCATGTCTGTTTGAATTAATAAAATGAAAAGATTTATTTCCCTTTTTCAGGTTCGTCTCGAGGAATTGTGTTTGTTAGCCTTGAGCTTTCGTCTTGGGGTTCCAAATCGGTGACCAAGGTGGGTGCATCATTTGGTTTCTCATTATTGCTTGCTTTTTTGCGAATGAAATCCGTGTTCCCTCCAGGTCTACGGTTTTCCTTGAACTTCTGTAATGACCTGCATGTGTTGCTACCCATTCTGTGCTTAGAGGGAAGTTTACCGTCTTCGCATAGCCTGCAGATAATGTCGGCTGCTTGACAGTCTCTCGCGACGTGCTCTTTTCCTCCGCACTTATAGCACCACCCTGTTCTGTCTACCGAGTTCCTACATGATCCGCTCACGTGCCCATATTCCCAACATTTGTAGCATTGTAGGGGTCTTGCTTCGGCTTCTATTATTTTGACGTCGGACCATCCCATTCTGATTCTTCCTTTGGTCAGAAGCTTGAAGGCAGTTTCCTCTTTGCATCTAATCGATGCTGAGCTGGCACAGCGAGCGTTCTTTCTTATTGACCCGATTTTTATTTCTTGTTCGGTACCTGT
>NW_017154073.1:0-255 GCF_001652005.2 Ceratina calcarata
AACCCGCCCGTAGCGAAAGGGTTAACGACAGCGGATAGCACATACGTATTACCTGCACTCACCCTTCTGTTATTGATCCGATTGGCTTGGAGGGAGAACTTGCCCAGACGTGTATCGAAGCTTCCGCAGGTAGCAGCGGTCCTGATGCACTTAGCTGCGTGGTGCCTGGCTTCGCCGCAATTGAAATAGATCACCGAAGATCGTTGATTCATCTCCTTTTGCTCCGATGCGTAGGCCGACATCAACGTCGTAGAA
>NW_017154075.1:0-255 GCF_001652005.2 Ceratina calcarata
TCTTTGCCTGAAATGGCCAAGGTGGCAACCGCCACCTTTTGACATATCGCCAACCATCACCCATCGGCCCCGATCACCGTGCTGGCGGTCGCCAACCGCACAAACCGGTATCGTAGTTTCACTACGAACCGGTGAAACTACGTAAGATACTTCGCATCGAGTCCCCGATTGCCGCCTCCCTTTCTAGAAAAGGATATGTGCAGCGAGACCGGGTGATGGTGGCTATCTTTACTTATTTGTCACTACTGCGGCATC
>NW_017154076.1:0-255 GCF_001652005.2 Ceratina calcarata
AAACTTCATTTTTTTTGTTCGGTATACAAAGTTCGGAAAGTTGCAATACATAACTATAAAATATGTGAATAATAAAATTTAAAACTTTAGTTTATATCCTTTACATGTTCTAAAAAATCACAAATTCTTTGTAAGACTTTCCGATTTTTGGTTACAGTTGTAGTTCCATTATTTAAAAAAAATTTAACTTCATCAAATTTATAAATCATGCACAATCATGGTATATGTAATATTGGCTGCAACAATTTTCTTTAT
>NW_017154077.1:0-255 GCF_001652005.2 Ceratina calcarata
ACTTGCATGGATATGTGCACTTGTTACTAGAAACTATTAAAATTGGTATGCTTGACTTATTTAGAAGACAAGAAAATTAGGTATCACAAGTTCATATTTTATAATTTCTAACGACTGCAAAAGATATGTGTATATATTTTATATTACGTTATGTAGTGAGTGTGATCTTACCAAATCAAGTACATATATCTTCATATGATTACTTAATAATGTAAAATATTTCATTTCCTACGTATGACTGCTTTGATTTATTCA
>NW_017154078.1:0-255 GCF_001652005.2 Ceratina calcarata
ATATAAATCTTTTTATTCTTGATTGTATACATTATAAAAAAGATTAATGTTTATTAATATTTCATACGTATTCTATCTTAGGTGAAGAATTCAATGTAATGTCACCAAACTTAATAGCCGCAAGTAATCAAAAATTGGCCAACCAGCTGGTGAAATTGATAAAGGAAGCTGATTCAAAAACATTGCAGAAAAGACTAATAAGTAAACCAGCAAAGTCAACATGTACATAAACAACATTTTTACGATATACACTAT
>NW_017154079.1:0-255 GCF_001652005.2 Ceratina calcarata
CATTTTCAGAACAAATTTATGTGGATTGAGAGGCTATGAATCGAGAAATATATAATTGTAACAAACGGAATCTGTCTTTCGGCAGTAGATAAAGTCCAAAACATGTCAAAACATGTGGTATATGGTCGAAACATTCAACATGAGTGTTCCAAACCTTTTCGATCTTTCTTACGACGTAAGAAATTAATTCGTGTAGCGCCATGCTAGAATGACTCGATGTTACCACGTCGAATGTTCGAGCGTGAATGCAATCCA
>NW_017154080.1:0-255 GCF_001652005.2 Ceratina calcarata
ACTGAAACTTTTGTATGAAACATTTTTTCGTACGACGAACACCTTACGAGTTATTGGAGGTCGTCATGTTAGGAGACTCACCCTGTATATGTATAATGTTATCAACAAATTTATAATAATAAAAGTGTAATAAGTAAAGCTTAATTGAATTCTTTAATTACCACCACGAGAAGGTATGTGTACATATGCATAACTGGGTAGATCAGTAGCTTTTAAAAATGGAATATTTTCGTCATTTTTGAAGCTACGAAAAGC
>NW_017154081.1:0-255 GCF_001652005.2 Ceratina calcarata
GAATCGGCTAGCTCGGGACAATCGGTTCGTCTTTTGTCTGAGTGATCGAGCGCATGGCCGCGCCGGATAGGTACCGATTTGCCGCGAGTTTTGATTGTATTGCATTGGCGTGTGCGTTGCGTAACTTCTCATCGAGAGCAGGATTTTAGCATTACGAACTCACGATCGTGACCGTGCGTGCGTGCGTGCGCGAGTTGCGTTTTTGTTTAGCTGGTCTACGCGCGCTTGTCGGCGTAACCTGGCTAGAGAGGCCTG
>NW_017154082.1:0-255 GCF_001652005.2 Ceratina calcarata
AATTAAATTCAGAAAATATGCGAGTTATATACATATTTTTCACTATGGTGAGTGAAAATCGGAATCCTTTCTATCTGTCAGTCGCTGAAAATGTCGAACGTCGAAATTGAAAGTTTACGAACTAGAGAAACAAAAAACGAACGGAAGGCCATGGAAGTGGAGACTCCCTGATGAATGGTTCGACGATGCTTGATGTATCGCGTGGAAACAGAGTTGATAATGAGTTTCGGCCGGGGCAGTGAAAACTTGGCTGCG
>NW_017154083.1:0-947 GCF_001652005.2 Ceratina calcarata
CTTTTTATGCTGATGAATAAATATTATAAGGAACCTAATGCATCGAAAATACTGAGTGTTTACTAAAGAAAAGAGATTTTTATTAAAATACTGATATTTGTATTTTCGCACAATAATTAAATTTTTTTAACTCTTAATTCGAGTATTAAACATATGACGATTTTTACTTTCTTAAATTGAAATCAAGTGCAGTCACGTGCAACAGTTTGTAAAGATTGGAGTAAAACGAACCTAAAATTATGGTCAAAACTTCTTTACGAACATCAAAAACCATTCTAGTAGTTAACTTTACTGTTATAATTCATCAGTTTTGGCAGGGATTGTATAGCCTGAACATTCTTAAGGACATCGTTATAGGACTAAAGAGAATATCAAAAAAATATAAATGATAAACCTTCAACGCAAAACCAAACTTGTAAATATAAAAGTATCCCAATTGTTGAATAATTTTAATGAATTTATACATGCTATTACTTTAAAAACTATAAAAAAGTTTAAAAACTGAACTAAACCTATAAAAAGACTTTCTTAAATACAAAAATATGCATAAGAATTTCTGTATTTTTTTCTCGCATCGACATAGTATTAAAAAAAATGTAATTTGTAGGTATAGCTTTTATATCACCATAATACAAATACATACTTACATATTGCTTAATTTTTTAGTATTATATAAATGTATGCGTTTCAATACTAATGGCTTGATACAATTTGTTACATGCAATGTAACATTCGTAGCAGTGTAAAAATAAAAAATCTAAGGACAGGTATGTACATAAATAGAAAGAAAAAAATACATATCATACAATATCATTCTTCCTAGATATTCAACGTTTCAGAAACATTGGACATAGCTTTTTATTACATTTCTCGAGTGTTCTACTTCAAACTTGTCGTCGAGACGTTACGGCTTGTACAATCTTACATAAAGCTTGTAAATGTCATGA
>NW_017154083.1:1003-2054 GCF_001652005.2 Ceratina calcarata
TTTATTTAATCTGTGGTAAAATTGAAAGAAATATAGAAATAAAATTAATAGAATTAATTAAATGTAATTTAACTAATAATTAATGAAATGTAATTTAACTAATAATTAATGAAATTTAAATTAAGCTATAAAGCTGAAAAATATTTTTGTTCCTACGAGGATTTGAACTGTTGAACCTTGAAGAATTCGACATACTATCAAATATCCTGACCAACTATTGAATTTAAATACTTAATTCAATTCTGTACATACTGATCCAGCGGACCCTGTCTTCATTTCATATTTGGTCTATTGAGTCTAATTCTCCTGGAGCTTTGATATTCCTAACGTGACGACCTGTAAGAGAATTGTAATTCTTGCTCATGACTACTTACTTATTTGGGATATTAAGAAGTCTATCATATACGTACCCTAATCATAATATCCTGTGAATCTGCGGTGTAAAACCAGTTTCAAAATTGCTATTTAATTTTAGTATGTTTTTGTAATTTGTATCGTTTATTTAAAACACAGACTATCCGTTCGATTCTTCTGAATCAAGTGAATTGAATCTTAATGAACACTCTATAGTAAATCGACTACGCTGAATTAATTGCAGACATTTGAAGATATTAAAAATAAATATTCGATTATTGAAAATACCTGTATTACTAATACCTAATATTATCGATAAATCTAGTTCCTTACATAATTTAATATAGCCACTGGGGACATCAGATGCAACGCATCGCAATAGAATAAGAACAGTAATGCACAAAATTGGAAAATAATAATGGAACAATACCAAAACAAATTCAGATATGAGTTTTCAAAATTGAGACATAAAATATAATGTTAGAATAATTATAATGTACTATTTCTTGATTAAGCAAGTTTTTTATTAGAAGGCTTCGATTGATTTTTTATTTATTAATTGTGGTGTCGCAGCTAGGTCGTGACCAAAAGAAATTCCTATTCTCTGACTAGTAACTGGCTATGAAAATCTGGCCAGTGAAAAGTGGTTGCTTATTGGTTCTTTACTGGACATATTTCTCTCTACTTTGTTTATTCC
>NW_017154084.1:0-255 GCF_001652005.2 Ceratina calcarata
AAATGGAGAGCAAAAATGTAGTTTAGTGTTGCAATGCTTGCGAATCGTGCATGAAGCGGGAATAAAAATTATTTGCTTTACGGTGCGGGAAGTAATGTAGTGATGGGTAATTTATTAGGTTGCAATTTTTCAATGCCATGTTTGAAAACGTATTTCGTGCATCTTGTGACATCGGACAACGTGTATTTTATGTTTGACCAGTGTCACATGGTAAAATTAGTCAGAAATACATTGGGGGATTATAAATGCTTGATT
>NW_017154085.1:0-255 GCF_001652005.2 Ceratina calcarata
AAATTGTTTTTATCACATTCTGATTTAATTACGTTTGAAGATCATAATCATACTGGATGGAAACATGTTCCACTTATACGTTGGAAGTTTATCAATTCATACGTTGAAATTTGATCAATTTTCATAGTGTTTAACAAAAAGAATAATTAAAATTTTAAATAAGCTTTCGATAAACCATGGATATTCCAGGGGCTAGTTCAACAAATAGAGATTCTGTTTGTAATTTGTAAGTATCTACTACTAACCTCGAACTTC
>NW_017154086.1:0-255 GCF_001652005.2 Ceratina calcarata
GATGAAGTAGATGGTATATTACGTGTAGGAGGTCGACTTGAAAATTCGAGTTTATTTCAGGAAAAGAAACATCCAGCGATTTTACCGCGTGATTCGGCACTCAGTCGTTTGGAGGGCCCTTGCTTACCGCCAATCAGTCTTACGATACGCATGGATTTTGGGTCGCAATAGACTGGTTAGGACCGCGATTCGAAATTGTGTCGTTTGTCAGCGTAACAAGCCACGGTTGGCTCACCAGATGATGGGAAATCTCCC
>NW_017154087.1:0-255 GCF_001652005.2 Ceratina calcarata
CCTAAGGATAATACTTAAATACCATGGAATTAATGTAAACTTTCTACACAGTAGACTCTACTGAGTAGAGTCTGTTTTACAGGTCAATATCATCTTAAAAAGTGTCCATAAATCCTCGCAAAATGATGTATGATTTTCATCTGAAGAACATAAATCGAATAACATTTTAAAATAAGAATTATAAATGACCAGTCATGAACGACGTCAGAAAGGTGTCGTAAAGCAACGATGGGAACTTCAGAGAGCAGAACTCTG
>NW_017154088.1:0-255 GCF_001652005.2 Ceratina calcarata
CGTGCCCTCTAACACTCCAGCGCACTCTCACACACCTTCTCACTCCAGCCCACACACTCCCACGCCACGTCACACACTCCCACATCACCTCACACTCTCCCACGCCACATCACACACTCCCACGCCAACTCACTCTCTCCCACGCCATCTCACACACTCCCACGCCATCTCACCATCTACCACCACCTCTCACACTCCCAATCACTCTCCCACACTATCTACCCCTCCATCTCCCTCTACCACACCCTCTACCAC
>NW_017154089.1:0-255 GCF_001652005.2 Ceratina calcarata
CGATCGCAGATGCCAGAACAAATGAAGGAATAACGTTAGTATCTTGTACGCTACAAACAAACTTGTACGTTAACAAATTTTTGAATATGACAAAAGAATTGGATTCATTCATTGTTGTATACTTAATAATAAACGGACAACTTGAAGAGCCAGTATGGAATATTCAAAGTCTTTAACCTTCGAGCGGCTTAGCTGCTCGGGAGGCGTTAATTGAACATTTCTTCAATTAAATGTACGTGTATAAATAAATTTGTA
>NW_017154090.1:0-255 GCF_001652005.2 Ceratina calcarata
CCTCAATATTTAGAAAATACATCAAAACTGATATCCAACAATTATTTCTGAAGATTTACGAAGAAGATTTTTGTACATATTATATTGCAGTATATGATTTTTTCATAATTGACTACATTTTCAAATTGCCAATTGATTTACCCACTCCATCAAGTCATTTAAAAATTGTAATAATTCACTTATACGATAGATTGGTATCTAACAATTATTTCTGAAGATGTATAAAAATTATTTTGCAATACATAATCTCTTCAG
>NW_017154091.1:0-255 GCF_001652005.2 Ceratina calcarata
ATGAAAAATTATGAAAAATCATGCAAAAACATGAATTTTGAGGTCCTCGATCGACATACCAAATGATCAACGGTATATGACAATGCTATGTAATAGTAGCATTGCGTTTAACAGTATTGACGAATGCAATCTCAGCAGTCATAGCTGACGTGCGTTCAGAAATCCAGAAATCGAAAGTGTATTTAGTGGAACCAATATATAGGGTGTCCCAGAAAAGGTGTTGGAGCCGAAAATGGCAGATTGGGAGGGTCTTCC
>NW_017154092.1:0-255 GCF_001652005.2 Ceratina calcarata
ATCGATATTCATTATTAGAAACAAGTTTCTATTACGTTAGCTTCCAAATAATCAATCAATGAAAAAATATATTGTTTTATCTATAAAATTCTTCTAATGAACAGCCATGAATTTAATTGCACATCGATGACAATATGATGAAGATCACTGTATACTCTATAATTGAATTCTGAATAAAAAAAATTCAATACTCTCAGTCAGTTAAGGATGTATTGGCTATGCAGTCAATCCCAAAAGTTTATGTACCTTAGAAAA
>NW_017154093.1:0-1416 GCF_001652005.2 Ceratina calcarata
CAAACAGTTGACCGCATTGATCTGCTGCCTGGCCTTTATAAATTCTAGATATGAGCACAGGAAGTTTATGTTCTGCACCTCCCTTTATACTCAATCCCAGCCCTCCAACTTTTTGTCTTGTGATTTGCACCATTCTTTCCTTAGCATCTAATGGTGGCTTATTATGATTTGCTGCCTGCTGAAAATCAGTATTCTTCTTTATGAACCATATAAAATTAATGATAGTAAGATATCATTAATATTAGACTTTACCTCTAAATCTTCCCTCTGAAGTTTTAAAACTTCCATGGACAGGTGTAAGCGCATTGGTACTGGTTTACTTTTTCCGTCACTGACACTCACCATTCCTGTCCTTACCTTTTTGATGTAAATGAAAATTAAACTGGGTTCCCATTTTGATTCATCTTTAAATTAAATATGCAATCCTACTTCTGATTAAATTACAAATATATCTGCGTATTGATTATTCCATTCTAAGAAAGATATACTTGAGGAGTTCATTCAATATTAAAAACTGTTTCTACTTAAGTATAAAATTATTGATTTTTGCGTATTTAAATATTCAAATAATTGAGGATTCATTTAAATTAAAATATCGTTTATTTGAAAATTGTTCAATAACAATTCACGTTTATTTTTACAATATCCTAGGACATAGTATGAGATAAATAGTTTTTTAAGTTACAAAATCTAATTTTCTACGATCTGTTTGTCGTTATATCATATTCATTTTATTACATTCAGCAAAATTGTCTTAAAAATAGAAAGACTTAAATACAGACTAATGAAATACATGGATGTTAGATATTAAAAAAAGTGATCACAATTAAGTTCTTACCTTCAGCTTCTGATCAATCTTCTCCTCGATCAGACTACTCATTTTTGTTGCGTTGATTCTCATTATTTAATACAATTATTCAGCTCGTGTATGCAAGTCCCCGTATTGTTGAACAATAATCGTCGGGGTTGACGAAGTTCCGCGAGTCGTTGGTGTCACAACTAACATATTACTCGCGTACGAATCATTCGACACGACTGCGACAACCACTACTCGAATGACAAGAAACCGTGATCATATTCTTTATTATTTGAGAAAAGTACGCACTGGCGTTGCTCGCGGTACGTTTTTTGCAGGCGAGACACGCGATTTTTTTACACCAGACACGTTCATTGAACGTTTTTACAGTTCCAATCGGTACATCGTGACTTTCTGATGCATTCGCACGGACGAAAAATCCGTAAACCGTGCAAACCGGGACGCAGAAAAATTGGAGTATGCTAAAAGTAGCTAAAAGCCCGCGGCCGAGGCGCATCGATTTACTTAACGCGCTGCGCATCAATAGGGTACCTTGTTCGCTCAAGTCGCGGGACATATAAATTTGAAGCTATAGGATAAGAGTACCTATCGTAAAACAC
>NW_017154093.1:3430-4470 GCF_001652005.2 Ceratina calcarata
GTTCAATAAAAAATGTAACGTAAAATTATACGAGTAAAATTTTTATTCAAATAGATGAAAATCATCGTTTATATTGTAAGTTATTATCAGAACATAATTCTTTTTAGAAAATCGTAAGATACATTTATAATACCCCAACTAAGAAAGGATCTCATACAATTTAAATGCACACCATTATAAAATGAAACTACACTTCTGTTTCTTGCGACATATATTTCGCGAGCGACGCTCATAAACTTTTCAAAATTGCCACCTATCTTCGATTGAATGTGTACCTTTATCACATTTATTGGATAAAATACAGTACTCGTGAAACCACCAATTAATGCACCATTGATGAAACTTGTTAAAAATGACTCCTGCTCACCCATCAGCTTTTGTGATTGTTCTTTCAAAATGAAAAACATTAAATTGGAATAGCTATTTCTATATATGATTGGGACTAATCCGCGATAACACTCCGATATACCATAGTTTTTCAATAAATATTTAAATGCGTGAGAAGTATTTTTAAATTTATCATGATACCGCCAATCTTGCAGCAATGTTTGTACTCTTTCGAGGGGCATAAGTATAGCCTCAGCAGTGCCAGCAAAATGGGCTGCTAATATTCTAATTAATATACCGTTATTTGTTAATGTGCACAAACGATCCTTACAACCTTCATATGTACTGAACATTACACTAACCGAAAAAGTTTTTTGGCAAAAAGGTGGTAAAATTCCACGATATAACAGGTGTATTCCCTCCCTGGATATTTGCCGAAAGGCTGTATTAGCTGGAACATCTTCTAAGATCTACGCAATAATAATCAAGAGTTATTCCCCGTATCTTTTCATCTCAAATAAAATATGCTTAAATCACTTTTTACACATACCTGTCTAAATATAATCTTATGAATAGGGAAAGTGATGGATACATTGATAACTGCAGCTCCCCAGCCACAGGCAAACTCTTTAAAATCATTATTATTAAGTGTGAATAATGATTTCACTGATATATCTGACGAAGCAATGTTACTCATATTAATACTGTAATAA
>NW_017154094.1:0-255 GCF_001652005.2 Ceratina calcarata
CGATTATTTTCTTCAGGCGGCGGGTCATGTACCGTTACATTTCGTAATGGAATAACAATATAGGAACAAGTAACAATGCATTCTCTTCTCATGTATTATTTATCGCTCTTTTTTAATAAATGTTTACAGACTGCTTTGTCCAAGGAATCATAGATTTCTAACGATACTTCGTTAAATTCTTTTGGAGTTAACATTTTTGCCATTGGCATAACGGCAATGAAAAACGCGCCGACAATGTCTTGGTTCTCACGGACA
>NW_017154095.1:0-255 GCF_001652005.2 Ceratina calcarata
TTAAATTGTTACTACTTGAATACCTAATAGCTGTAAGGTGAACTGTAACTACACGGCCACGACCTCGCAATATCTGTGCTTTTAATTGCACTAAATAATTCTATAGGGTGATTGTTGGATATGGAAGCGAACATTATTCGCGCCTGCCATAACTAACGACATCTTGTACAGACAGGGATGCCAGAATGTAGGATTTCTCTTCTTCCCGAGCTGTCCCCCACTACTTTTTTTTGCCCCCACTTACGTTACCCATGA
>NW_017154096.1:0-255 GCF_001652005.2 Ceratina calcarata
AACCAGTGCTCTAATCTTTAGGACATTGTATAAAGAAAAGCGTGTAAAAGCAGGGATCTCAAGGGCCCACGTTTGACATCGAATAGGCAGGCCTGCTGTTTAGGGTCCACTACCTGCTTCGAGGGTTCTTCCGCTTTTCCCTGTACGTCCTACGACGTACAGAAACCCTACATACCATTGCGTTAGTGTAGATAAACCTTAAAATAATTTTGAATATAATACACATTTTAAAATTGAACTGATATCAACTTGGAG
>NW_017154097.1:0-255 GCF_001652005.2 Ceratina calcarata
ATTTTATCTTAAACCAAACAACGTGTCCCACGTCTAAAGTTCTATTCACAGTCTTATATCTAAAAAACCTATCACCCAACTTTCTAACTAATTTTAGCAGAAATAAATACGTATCTTAATCAACAATTAATAAATAATGTCAGTATCAAAATGTCAACCAAATCAGTGTCACTAAAGCATCTGTGATAAAAACTAACTTCACTGAGACTGAGAAACTGTCAATTGTCACCTTGCTTGACGTCACTGGTAAGAAAA
>NW_017154098.1:0-255 GCF_001652005.2 Ceratina calcarata
ATATATATATTTAATAAACGATATAAACTGATACAATTATATTGGAAAGTAATAACAAAGAATACACGAACTCCGACATCTTATCCGGAAATCCTTGCCATGGATCGTGTGAACATAGACTCGCCACATGTATATTTACACTTTTGTCACAAATGATGACGACTAATTAGAGACGATACAGTAGTATCCGATCACTTCTTATACAGTTAAGAGCAAAACTGAACACACGCTATTTAAAATTGAATAACTTTTGTA
>NW_017154099.1:0-255 GCF_001652005.2 Ceratina calcarata
ATCCATATATCCGTAAATATGAATTTTTTTTTAACATTGTAATGCCTACTTAGTGGAATTTTGGATTTATAACTAAAATTCACATGTACGTAGGATGGTGGCATTTTTCTTTTAATGAATTCAAGCACGGGTTGACCAAGTGACCGAACAGATGTTATGAGGTAAACGTACTTCGTCGAGCATCGACGGTCAAAGGGTCGAAAGAGTCGACCTCGAATTTAAAGGTCTGATTCAATGCATGGCCAAAGTCATTAT
>NW_017154100.1:0-255 GCF_001652005.2 Ceratina calcarata
TAATAAGAACATAGAATCTAAGCTCCTCGACTTCAAGTCCGAAATACTGATGATGCTTAACAACAAAGATAAAGAAGACAATCAACGCTCATTTTCAACTAAACTCCCTGTTGCTAATATAATAAATCATGGTTCTTCTACACCTACAGCAAATCATATGAAAGATAATTCCGGCCCAGATTCAGGCCATATCCATCTTCCTTCCGAACAATGGTCCTCTGTGGCTAAAAGAAAAAATAGAAAGAAACTACCACC
>NW_017154101.1:0-255 GCF_001652005.2 Ceratina calcarata
AAGTTACTTCAACCGCGTAACGGGAAGTAAAAATTGTTTCATTTGCGTTTTATTTTCTTTTGTCTCTTTAATTTCGATTGATTAGAAGAGATGCATAAAACATTAAAAAAACAATAAACAGTTATTATCCATCGTGATAAACGTTTCTACGCATTTTCTCTTTGAATGATACTCATATCATGTTTTCATAGAATTTTTGTTTCATTCCGCTTATTTACTGTACATACACAGATACACGAAAGTAATGTAGTGCGC
>NW_017154102.1:0-255 GCF_001652005.2 Ceratina calcarata
AAAGCGGGGATCTTGTAAATATAGCGCACATCTTTTATGACTGTAATGCTGACAATAACAGTATTGCTGAGGCTGGTAACAAAATAATTAGATTATTATACAATACTAAAAATGAAGAAATGTCGTTAAATTATTTAAGAAATTTACTGTTTAAAAGATCATCGGTAAAATCAACTTTTAAACTTGAAGTATTACCTCCAACTGAAGCTGCAAGTGCTCAGCATTCATACAGAACGTACTTACAAATTCAACAGT
>NW_017154103.1:0-254 GCF_001652005.2 Ceratina calcarata
CCATCCTAGTCTGTCCTGGGAGACCGAGGACATTCTTAGTCGTGCCGGTGGAACACGGGTAATGTCAAGACGGGTCATGCGTTTATCAAAGAGAGGAGGCGCACGAAAAACGCCATTTACGGCTGAGAAATAAGCATAACTCAGGCATAATCAACATATGCAAGTCATTATACCAAATTATATGATGCGCACGCGGTCTGTAAAGCGAAGAGCAAAACGCCGCTTTTATATATCGACCGCCATTTGGTGCACAA
>NW_017154104.1:0-1311 GCF_001652005.2 Ceratina calcarata
TGCTTTTTAACAAAAAAATATGTGAAGAAATTAAGTATTTGTATACACAAACAAATCTTGTGAACGATATAGCTAATAAATAATCTATAGTAAAGATGTTAATGATCTGTAAAAATAGAGGGCTTCGTCTTCAACAACAAATTTGCTGTTTTAGTTATTTCATGTTCATATATGAATGACCAGTATAATATGAAAATATCTTACCAATTAACTAGCGCACGTTATTTCGTAAAATTATGTATAATTACTATGATTGTCGTGATAATTGCTACAATTACGAACTACCGAATTTCGTTACCGCACGAATAATTATTGCAATTATCGAAATAATTGCTGGATTCGTTCTTGAGCTAGTTATTGGGACAATTGGTGAAATAATTGCTGAGATTTAGTGACGATGAATAATTGTATAATTTGGTGTTGTACAATTTTCGCAGATTAAGATTCTTGTTAGTACAGTTACTCATTGCTAATCATTCATTACAATTATATAAAGTTCTTCTGGCTATGCAAATTTTTAATTTGAAAGTGGTTTACGTCTATTTATTCGATTTCTAACGCACAGTGATTAGCTGGAGTTGTTCTCGAGGGTTTATTTCATTCGTGCATCTAAATGTGTCCGCGTAGTCACGCCAACGTGCCACGCGATTAAGTGAAAAGTAACGCGTATAGAAACCGTGCTGCCTCGCTCTTTCCACCGGTCAATCCTAATCTCGTACGAAAAACGGAGAAGGATAAGAAATAGAGCGATGCGAGTAAGCAGATCTTGTTTATCTTAGATTAAACCGAACGGAACGGGGCGCGCAACATTGCGCAGCTAAATTCCTCTGGTTGCGCGGAAGTAAATTGCCTTCGGACTCGAACGGTGTAAAATTGAAATTGAATTCGGCTGGGTCGCCAACGTTAATTAACACCGTTCGTTTCGGGCCGAAAGCGGTCAACCTACATTTCGTTCGCGGAAGAAACGAGAGGAAAGCGGATAAAAATTGTGTCGTGACGGCGCGGGTTACTGTTTCACCTGGAGAACGTACCGTCAACGTACATGTGTGACGTTCCTATTATTTCCATTGGTTCCTATTACTCGCAGCACGCAGTTCTTGTTCAACACGTCCTTATAAATAATCCGTAGTAGCAAACTTGTATAAGTTGTGTTCAATCAAAAGCTTAATAGCTCTGCTGTTTATATGAACGTATGATGAGACAGACAAGATTCAAATTAAATGTATTTGTCGTAGAGAAAATTAGATTCAATTTTATCTCTACACATAGAGTCCTCTCTTTTAATTTGGAGACCCCTTCCTGGTCGCTAAC
>NW_017154104.1:1629-3196 GCF_001652005.2 Ceratina calcarata
GTTTGAAACTGTAGAATTCATGCATACTAATTTTAATAGTTTCTATACTGACAAATGCATGGACTCTCATATACTTCAGTTTTCAAACACAACTTTCCGAGTTCTATTATTTTAAAAAACTTGTTTAAAACCGTAACGATATTTTGTACCATTTTGAAGAAGAACATATTACATTTTGACTACGACCTGCAATATCTTCTATTTTAATAGAAGCACTTTAAAGCTCACTAAGCGAGAGCGTTCCCACCGCGGTTCAAACAGCGGTTTGGAGGAGCCTGTCAGTCTCAATCTGTATCAAAGAATTCAGGCATAATTAAAATTTCAAGACACGTATCGACATCTGTAGCACTTAAATAATTTCGTTGGTAGCTGCTCTGAAAAGTATTTAATGTGTCATAAAATAGGAACTTGAAATAGATATTGTTAAATTTTACTGGTCTCATAAAAACTTGGACCTTTATGAAGTATATTAGATTCGTATAAGTTTTAATGAAAGCGACAGGAGCTTTATGATTTCAGCATAAACTTAACCGAAGAACTTCTCAAAGAAATCGTACAAAATAGTGAATATTATGATGAGCTACTGCTTAAAATGTCAACAATTTGATTTCTAAAATTACTTTGACTTACCCAAACTTTACTTCCTATTTATTTAGTAATGATGATTCATAAGACTTTCTGATTTATGTGATTATATCTTTCACTTGAAATGCGATTATATTTTCGTGAAAGAAAGGGATTTATGATAAAATACAGGGTGAATCAAAAGTATCCTGTCTTATTATTAGACTGCGGATTTTTATGCAAAATAAAATATTAATGCTGTTTAGAAAGTGTCTTTTTATTTAAATATTGCATTATGCATTCTGCCCTTGATATTTCCTACTGTTTTATGTATTAAATACAGTTTTTACACTTTATACATTCACTTCTTTAATAAATATCTAAAATCTACAGTCTAGTTTAGGTAAAAGCATCAGTAACAATTATTTCTATCCGAGCCAAATTAGTAGCCATTAAAAAGGAAGAATGTACATCAAGATCAAAGTTTAACTGTTACTTAAAGCTCCTTTTTAATGACTCTCTAATCGGGATCCATCGTTAAATCGACTGGCATTGTTACCTTGTTCAGCGCTTCAACACGGTTTCACAAGCGGTTCTGCGGCCACGTAGTAATTAAAGGGGTTGAAGATCAGGTCGCGCAGCCGAGAATTTGCTAGGCTCTTTCATTACACACGTGGGACGACGCGTCTCCTCGTCCCACGGCGGCAGAGGAAGTATATTTCATCGTCGCTCCGCGCCTGAGCCGAACCGTCGTACGCGCAATTCCGCGCCGGCCTACTTGCAATCTTCCTCGCAAATAGCTCCATTTTCGTGCAATCACTTTTTAACTAGAACCTACGATAACAGCCAACTTTCTTCTCCTCGCGACTAGAATAACGGATAACTTTAAATAATTTTGTAATGAAAATAAATCAAAATAAATCGACTATATCTGCTGAATATATGCAATCAATAAGTCTGCATGCCTCAGGCTTTAAGAAAACAGAAATCATTTTCATATGAA
>NW_017154104.1:5192-7501 GCF_001652005.2 Ceratina calcarata
GAAACATAAATGATTTGATTGATGAGGGATATTAATTAATTTTATTCATTAATTGAATTCCTATTAAAAATTACATGTGAATAAAAATTTACTACTATATTCGACACGAATAGAATGCTTAATTGGAATACTTTTTGTCTTCTGCTGTTCCACTTGGGGCCAAGATAGCACGATTTTTCATTGATGCAATTCGTGAAAGGATGGACTTGTCCTCTGAAGCGGGACATTCGTTGGTGGCATCGCGCAGCTGTTGCGTCGGACTAGAATCAGAACAAGCTCTCGGGGTTTCGTAATTCTTTCCACCTTGTTCCCTCTGATTTCTCTTTGCTTGTTGAACGATGATACTTTGTTCCGGCGTGGATAGAACGATTCGTTTTCCCGACGAGCAGATTGAATCTTGTCAAGGTTGACTCAAATGCTTTTTACCCTTCGGAAAAACTGTCTTTTCTTTTGGAATAATTTGAAGTGAAGTTTGAAGCTTCCTAGCCATGTATCATCAATAATGATTGATTTATGCTTTCCAATTATCTTATGTGCTCTCTTGCAAACCTCTTCGACCTTTGCAGTTTATAAGTTTTGTACAACTTTCATATTATTTAAAAATAAACCTCAAATCATTATCAATAATAAATTACACTGTAGACTTGAAACAATTAGAAAAAAAATGATTTATGAGAAACGCCTAATTCATTGATATACTCAACTCTAATTTATTGTTTTTTGCATCTCTGAATTGCAGATACCACAGGCTGCGAATCATAAGCAGGAGGGATGTGATAAACAGTCGTCGACGTTCTACACAACCAAACAACATTTCGTAGTCCTGATTCTAATTTCGCAGTGATTTGTGTAAATGTGGATTTAAACATAATAAACGAAAGAATTTTAATAAGACAAGAGAACCTTAGTGGACAGTAAAGCAACCTGAAACACATGTTTTTAATTCATTTGAAATCTGGTACTGTGGATCAGAAATGGACATCAGGCGATCGTTAATTATTATAAATAATCATTTATTAACAAGAACCTTTTACGATGCTAACAAACGAATTAAGACACTTATTTCGCAAAGGACCCACTTGAAAATACAAAAAGTGCAACTACGATCTATTAAAGAATATCCTCAGTAATAAAACATTTCACTTGGACCCTTCTTAGAGAATCTACAAACATTTAGTTAAAACTGTACAAAATGTGAAAAGTACTCATCGCTTATGCTACGTGCCAGCAGCTCAAGATAAAAGATTTTACTTCACTGTGATCTTTCATAATTAAAAGAGATCGAAGGGGAAACAGTCAGGCGTATAACCATGATAAAATAAAACACGGCGGTCGCTGAACTTATTCATCATGTTGAACGTAATGGCAGCGGTGACCACTAGCTTGCCTAGCCGCGTGGATCCAACGCCAACTCCGACTGGTAACGCGAGCACCACGTCGAGCACCGCGGGGAACAACGTCACCTCGGTACCCGTGGAGAATCCAACAGTGGAGAATCTGCCGGAGAACGTGAACGTATTCGTGGTGGTGATCAAGGGCATCATTATGGGCAGCATAATCACCACCGCCGTCCTCGGTAACGCATTGGTGATTGCCAGCGTCCGGAGGCACAGGAGACTCCGCGTGGTGACGAACTGTTACGTGGTCAGTTTGGCAGCAGCCGACCTCCTAGTGGCGATGTGTGCGATGACGTTCAACGCGTCCGTCGAACTATCCGGGAAGTGGTTGTTTGGAAGATTCATGTGCGACGTGTTCAACTCGCTGGACGTTTACTTCTCCACCGCTTCGATACTCCACTTGTGCTGCATCAGCGTGGACAGGTACTATGCGATCGTCAGTCCGCTGGAATACACCGTGATCATGAGACAGGAGACTGTCGGCTGTATGCTAGGCAGTGCCTGGCTACTGCCGGCGCTGATCAGTTTTATACCGATCTTCATGGGCTGGTACACTACGCAGGAGCACCTGGATTACATGGTGAAGAATCCGGAGGTGAGGATTCCGTTTACTTAATCGATTGGACAAACTGAAAGATAACAGCGTTTAATTTAAGGATGTATAAGCTATATACTTAAACAATGATAGCATGTTGAATTTGTTATTATAGATTCCTATTACTATTAAAAAGCTACCTGCAAAATTTTAAATCAATTCATGGGTTTTTTGAAAAATTATAGTGACTTAAAATTTGCATGTACTCTTATGGTAATCAGCAGTAACCCAAAGAAAACTTTCTGCTATTTGGTGTGCGAAATTGGAAGAAACAACTGACTTGAGGAAATACAAGCCTAAAAATTCTGAAGTTTTTG
>NW_017154104.1:7864-11857 GCF_001652005.2 Ceratina calcarata
TAGGAAATGCGTTTTTCTAAGGTACATCAACTTTTGGGATTGACTGTATAACCAATACATCCTTAAGACGATCTTAAGAATAAGCAACGACTCTGAATACCGGCCATAAACTAGGAAAAAAAGAACAAAAACGCCTTCGATGTCGCGAACTACTTTCAGTAAATAATTATAAAAACAAGGTTAGAGAAAGGAAACATAATTGCATTTGGTAAAAAACTGTAACTTTCCCAGAATTCCGTGAACCATTCATACGGAACCGTCCCTTTGTTCAAGAGAAATCGTGTATCGATCGGTTGGGGCAAAGTTGTACGGCGCAACGTACATTATTGTATACTGTAACGATAAAGCATGGGCGAAACAACTGATATCGTTGTGTGTCGCAGGTCTGCAGCTTTGTAGTGAACCAGCCGTACGCGTTGATCAGTTCCTGTGTCTCGTTTTGGATACCGGGCCTGGTGATGATAGTGATGTACTGTAAGATCTACAAGGAGGCGGTCAGGCAGAGGAAGGCGCTCAGCAGGACGTCTAGTAACATCGTGCTGAACAGCGTTCACCACCACAGGTCCTCGACCAGGCAACATCATCATCAGCAGATGTTGCTACAAGCAGCGGCCGAAAACGGTGAGTTTCCATTACGCTACCTTTCAGAAAAAGTTTCCTATCAAACGTGTCGACGGTTTCTAGCACATAATTAAAAACAGTGAACAGAATTGTATAAAATTATGTTTTAAAAATTGTATTGGTATCATACAATACACATCCACGTTTAAAAGTGTTAGGACATTTATAGAATTTGAAGGAAGCCTGAGAAGTCATTAATAGAGAGATTTTGTGCATTTATAATAACTGTGAATATTCAAAAATTATAAGAATGTTGCACGTAGAATATTGAAAGCTGAATATATATTTCAACGTTTAAATGATAAATGAAATGTTTATCTAAAACAGATTTTTTAAACTGATACCATAAATGTTTTATGTTATAAAAAGAATCTGCAATCTAGTTATTAAACGACGATAAAAATCTTTAAGTTATTATTAAGCTCTTTACTTCGGAGTATGAGACACAGATAACATATTCCAAGTTTATATAATAAGAATTTTTACCAATTTCGTACAATAAAAAGCCAGACCACAATCTCAAATATTCAAAAAATTAAATAAATAAATTTGACATAAAGAAAGATTTACAATCAATCAAAAAAGTTGAAATTATTATATGTTTAAAGAAATGGGTAAGAAAGTACGTACATCTAAGTGAATATAAATACAAATATAAAATGAACATGAATAAATGTGATACTGTGATGAATAAGAATGAAAATGTGATTTGGTGAATTAATTAAATGAAAGACAAGTACGTATGCCCCTAAATATACTTTCGTTAAGACAATCTCATATGATTAGTAGATGTTATTTAATTTGGGTTAATGAAAATTCATATGAGGTAGAATTTTATGGTGAGGTGAGATGAGATGTCCTAATACTTTTAAATGTAATTAAAGTGTACAGAAGATATACCGTTTAACTGGTTTATATTTTTCTCTTTTTTTTTTATTATTGTCAAAGCCTTTTTGTCACGTAGGATCGGAAACTTTTTACCAGTACGTTTTAGCCTGGACAACGTTAGTTCCGGTTTGGGAAATTGGAACGTCTGTCCTCTGTCTTTGTCGTTCATGAGTTATGTTCCTCTCTTTTTATCTGTGTTGGCCACTATTGAAGCGCCGATGCTTCTCTGGAAAATAGGTTTCTGCTGAAAGAACGAAGTAAAGCTTCACCCCCTGGTGAAAATGCGCTTTAAAGGAAGCGATAAAACAAGGGTACTTTTTCCCCGGGAATAATAGCGAGATAATGATGCTTATCTGGTATAATCCTTGCAAAATTAGTTTCAGAAACGTGAAAACTACTTAAAATTGTATATTCGCAGATGATATTCATATTAAACATTCAAACATTTCTAACAGCATGAATAAACGTCCTTTTAAAGTTTATCAACAGACTGCGGATTTTATTCATTTATAAACAAATTGTAGCTGCATAAAATAGAAACGCTGCGTATAATGCATACAAATATAGAAAATCTCATAAGTGAATGCATATTGCAATGCTTAAAAATGAATTTTTTTAGTTGATTGCCATTAATGTTTCATTTTGGATAAAAATCCTCAGTCTACTCATCGAGTAATTAAACTCAGTCATTGATGTAAGAAGCATTTCAGCCACGCTTTGATAATTTCCAATCTCTGATAAATATACTAGTTTATTAAAAACAACCCTGTCAAAGTATGAACATTTGATTCACGTTTCATCTCGAGTTAATTGCGCGCCGGAAAGAGTGGAAAGGCAAATTCTGATGTTTTCCAGTTATTTTCTTTCAGGATCTCGTTTGCCAAGTATCGATCACGCGCGTTTAATTAACAGCGTTTCGCGGAACGCCCATAGCTAAAATTTTATTCCTCCGTGATTAATTTTTGGTGGCAATAATTAACGCGCACGGTCTCGATGATCGGCCGGGAATATTCGTGGAGGGCCGGATTGTTGGATAAAAACTGTGACAATGTTAATTAAAATTGATTACAAGGTCTCGCGGGATGAAAAGAGGGGCTCGTGGAATTTTTCGCTCAGCCTCGTCAGAAGGGTTTCTATTAAAGGGTTAATTAAAGACGTGGCTCGCCGTATGATACCACGAGCTACGGAAGGTTTCTTCGAAAATATTCGCCCTTGATAAATTTCCACGTTATTAAATACCGTTAAATTGGATTATACATATAATCACGAGGTTCAAACTGTTAGTAAAAATTAATAGACATTTTTCATGAAGAACGAAACTGATTTCATATTATTTAAAATTCAGAGAAAAATTTCTTTCAAGTAACATACGTTTTGTTGCACACATGCAACTCGTGGAATTTTACATATTATAATATTAAGCATCTGTGATTTTTTATAAAATCATTTCTCAAATGTAGAAATTGCCAATGAAAGTAAAACAGATAAACCAAAACTATGAATCAGTTTTATAAAGAAAAGGAGAAGGGAATAACGTTTTGAACTTTTATTACTATCTTCGTACGTTTTGGCTGGAATCGATTCGCCGGCAAATTAACTGACCCGCTGTTTGAGAAGTTTTCATGAAATTCGTAACACGAGGGTAATTATTTTCGGTCTCGCCCGAATAAATACAGGCCAGTGACTCAATTCCGCGCGTGTTTGACTGCGAAAAACGTTTCGTTACAAACATTCGGATTATAATTCTGTACCGCGTAATTATTTCCTTTTAAACTTTGAATAAAATACAATATAAACCCCTTCAGATTTTACGAAATCTTCGTTTATCGCAAATAACTGCTTACTTGTCGTTGCTAGCGAAAAAGGTTTCAAACAAAGGTTATAGCTCTAGTTGCTAGATACAAGGAAGGACCTATGTAATTTTCTTTTAACTTCATCGAAAAGAGCGATCATTGACTATGTTTTGAACCTCACTGGGTCCTATTCGCTGGTCCAACGATTGCGCGAGCACTGCTGGTCTTTAGTATTGTAGTATCTCCTCGGTTGTATAACAAACGAGGCAAAGGATTTGAAAATCTTGTAGACAGACGAGAGCAACTAGCAAATCTAAAAGGACGTCTAAACCCGCTTTTCACGTATTTAAGACACAATTCCGGAAGATTAAGGCTTCGCTTCGCGGGACCTTGTTTTTCATCTTACTTTGGAACATGGATGCGATGCGACGTCACGTGAAATATCGGGTAGGCGCTCGCAAAGGCTAGGCAGTCGGAAACTGTATTTTCCTGGGTGTTCTCAGCCACGAGACGTTGCTCCGCGAAGGGTATTACGGTTTAACGAGCTAAGAAGATTTCCCAGACCCGAGTGTGCAGCGTTTTCTTTCGCGTTCATTTAGCAACGATCGCAAATACTGCCAGTCCCTTTTAGATCTAAATATAACAGCGATTAGTGCTTGGATATTAAAGATGAGGTAGAAACGATTAACAT
>NW_017154104.1:13241-14659 GCF_001652005.2 Ceratina calcarata
ATGTTAACGGAACAAACATTATTGAAAAATGATTTACACCCTTTTTACCCTTTTAAATGATAATAATATTCAAATACTAAAACCAGCTGAAATGAAGTTTAAATTAAAAGAAATCGCACATTAGTTTTCTATCTTGATTTTCCTGTCGATTAGGAAACGTAATACCTCCTTTACAATTATTCGCATGCGTCTGACGAACAATAGCTCGTCAATCAGCGTTACTGCCTCGTTCGATCAGCTCGAGTTGGTCGCGCAACCTCTCGAACGTGTTGAAAGTTCTCCAGCCCGAATAAAAGGTTCGTAAATCCGATGAACGGAGTATTTTGTTTCTGACCAAAAAAAAAAGAGTATTAATGTAAACACGGTTGTGTATGGTCGTTAGTCGTGAATTCGTACAAAAGATTTCAATCGTCCATGTCAAAACCCTCGATCATGAAGAATAGAATAGAATAAGGAATATGAACGCCATATTAAGAAAATTTTCCAGAAAGCGACAGTTACCTAGAAATATAGATATACACGACGTACGTATACATACATACATTCGAATTGAAAGAAAGTTTGTAATTCTTATTCATGCAAAAGGCTTCGCAATAAGTTTTGATAAATTATTATAAAATAATACTAAAATAAATATATTTTTATTTCAAAACAGATTAAATAAAATGAAATCATAATCAACCACAACTTCCGTATTGAATTACTGCTGTCTTCTTCGACAAGCTTTCTTTCAATTCAAAGGAGCAATTCATGTCAGTTGCACAATCATTCGAGTATACACTAATCAACATCTGTTCTGCATAAACATGAATAATAAATGACGTAGGTAGACGTCACAGTGTCACAACATGACGCAAAAACTTTAGCTAGAGAGAGAGTGTGAATGAGAGAACAGCTGAGGGGGTGATAAACAGAAGGGATTGGAAAGGAAGAGCGTGCTCGATTCTGCGTCGCCTTTAATGACCGGTCATTAATAACGGCGCGGCGGAACGTGTCGGAAATTTATGAGCGCGCCTGTTCAACTGCAGTTGCAACGAAATTACGAATCGACTGCGCGAGTCCTCCTACCCCCTTTAACAGTCCCTAACCACGCTGCGCAGAGAACTTGCCGGCAAGCTGACCTTGACCCCCGAGCGTATCCTGTCATCGTTGGCATTTTCCTCTGATAAAGAACTGAGAATCAAAGTGACCTAGAGGATAGATTCCAGGTTGATTCTAGTAACAGGTTATTGTAAAATCAATTCTTCCGTCTCAGTAAACAGCTTCGTTGTATGAAATTGGGAATTCTTTTATGAAAGTTTCAGCTTGAATGATTTTAAAACTGAAACGGACTTAGAAATAAGAACAAATATTAAGTATAACATGCAATTTTTAATTAAGAAATTGTAAAAATATTTGCTTTTTCTTTATAAATGAAT
>NW_017154104.1:15929-16951 GCF_001652005.2 Ceratina calcarata
GAAAAACAGAAAAACAGTTTTTTGCAAATAACTCGTTAACCATTGACACTAGCAAATTCTTTTTGCACAGAAATTGTAGATCTCGTCGTCCCCTACAACCAAATTCCGTGATGCCATAATTTTTTTAGTAGAGTATTTTACATTATTTATTTAATTATTTCATATATAATAATATGAAATATATGTATAATGATTATCATCATCCAAGTTTCGTGATGCCACAATTTTCTTGAGTATTACGTATGATATTAATTTCTGTAATTCCTTATTGACAATATTTCCAAGACATCGGCTCTGAGAAATTGATTTTCGGCACACACGTACATAACGAGCGATAAAGGAATCAAACGGTTGAGTTTCACCGCAGACCAAACTCGCACGTGATTTCGAATACGTTTTTGGCCTGTGGAATTCATCCAATACTTTCAATATTTGCATTCACCGCGCGACCGCGTGTACGCGTGGACGCGCCGACAATTACAATCCTTCGAATCAATAATATTGATTGCGTGCAAACGACGAACGAACCTAATCAGTCGCAATCGGCTGATCGCCGAGTTCATTCGAACTTATGAATAATTTGTCCAACGTTCTTCGAATCGCATGAAACGATTCGTACCTGAAAACTTGCCTCTACGCTTCCTTACGATAACAACGGACTTATATCCGGAATTTCCATTAAATCTGGAAAATCCGATGGAAATTTCTGAAGCTGTTCCCTTATTAACCCATTTGCATCACACAGAAAAGTGAAAAATTCGTTCTTATCACCAAAATTTTATCAAATAATGAGGGTAAAATAAACTCCTAATTCCTCTACAGAAATTTCTTTGAAACTTGGATCATCTTCACCAAATCGATTAGTCTCAGTCACAATGTGTTCAAGAATGTCGTTTATTAAAAACAGGTGGTATACGTTCTGTCTAGTAAAATTGTTGATGTTTTCATTTACACCACCAACAGATGTAAATTTATGAAATTTAAGTTTATCATTTTTTTCCTCCCACTCAAAATCACTCTTA
>NW_017154104.1:17274-20289 GCF_001652005.2 Ceratina calcarata
ATACAATCTACATAAAAAGTTATACTTGTTCTAAGTATATTCCCTGATCTTGCTACTCGCGTTAAAAAGTTTAATTAGAAGAGAGTAAAATAATTGTTAAAGTCGTTCAACACTAAGATTACGAAATCTGTAAAAACGACTGGTTATGAATAGCAAAATGCATGTTTAAAAGAAATATAGTTTTAATATCAACTGCTATTTTCTGCTAAGTTTGATATTGTGTGAGAAGAATCTTTCCTGTTACTCTATCTCTTTTTTATCTGTTTCAAAGCTTTTGCATACGTCAATCGTGTATTTATAACAATACTTCTTTTATTGTCTTCTATAAGTACTCGTTATTATTGATAAAATATAGTGCTTGACGTTCACATGGATAGCCTTGAATAGCCCATATTATTTTTTCGTACGAAATTGTAGGCAATATGAATGAAATAACATAGATATGTAAAATGATAAAATGTGGAATTATTGTAAATATATAATTTAATAATTGTGACTAATCTTTTGAAGCTATTCACGCAGAAACCAGAACCCTATTTTCCAAATGTGTACATTAGAATGTACAAGTTGAGTGATTCATGTTACTTTCTCCACTACTTATCATCCAGTAAATGACAGCTAATTTGTAAGGCCAACAACGACAGAAGTAAAATCGAACTGGAATTGAGAGTTCACGGCAGAACCGAATGCCGTACACCCTTGTAATCGAATCGAACGTCTCCCGGCGCGGCGTCGTTTAATTTCGTTAAGTGGCGCGATGGGGTTCGAATGAAATTCGATAGAATCGACTACGATCTGGAATCAGGAGGGATCGGTTTCAGGAGTGGGGCCTGTTCGCGCTTTTGAACAGCCGCTTGCGAGGAAATTCGATCGGTTCGGCTTCGACCTCCAGACTCCGCGGCGCTATCGTGTCTCGATACAGGCTCCGTAAATAATGAACAACCCCTTCAGACTGGGTGTACGCGGCTAAATAGAACCATGTTTGTTGCACTAATTTTAACCTTGCTCGATTCAACCGAGCTCGATAACAGCTTTAGTCGTGCCGAGAATAACATTTTCGATTCGTGTTCGATAAACGTTATTTCATACTTAGAAACGTTATTTTTAATACTGTATCTTAGAATTCTATCTCCTTGGAATTCGTCCAACTGTAGATACGTTTCGATCAATCTATCAATGTATCTAAAATGAACTTCCGATTATTATTATTATTTTTCCATTCATGGCTCTACTCTTTGACAGAGATCACTACTTTTTGATAGAGTCAATTTATTATTCTTTCTCATACTGTGGATAAAAGTACACTCTCTTTAACCAGTTAACTGTGTCGATCATTTTGCAAAGTGCACCCCAGTGTGTGTCGCGATAATCAAACGATGACGGATNAACGGACAGAACTTTTCGGTAGACCTAATAATAATAATAATAATAATAATAATAATAATAATAATAATAATAATAATAGTTCTTTATCTTAGCCTTATGGACAAGAAATGTGAATTTGGTTTACATTAACTACCTTAACTCACTCATCCTTCCACTCCTCTCTCACTCTCTTTCATTTCTATTTTGCTTAAATATTACACACTTAGCTCTAATTTATCTTATACTATACACATACTATTTGTGATATCTATACATATACTTCACGCTCTTACCTTTCACACTACATTCATTTTGCTAGCTCTTTCGCGACATCTGAGGATGTCAACTTAAGAGTTGACACCTAATTGGCTCCACGTGTTCCTCTTTAAATGTTCTTTCCTTTCCTTGGTGCTTTTACCCTGTATCACTCCTTCTTCCTTCTCTTCCAGACATAGTCTTACGAATTTTCTTATGTCCAAGAATCTTATACTTTCCTCGAATATCTATGTGCTCTGTGCTGCTTTTGTCCGTATCATTTCCTCTTCGTTTCATTTAGCACTATACTATAATCCGGTGTATAAATGTATAAACCGAGTACGCATTTTATGTACCTTAGCTGAACTCTTTTTCCTCCACCCTTTCTTTATATGCCCACAGCTGCAAGCATCAATTTTCGCAACACTAGCGAGTCGAATAGGTAAATTCTTGTCTTATAATCCGCCCTTTTCCCCTCCCCTATCTCCCACACCTAAAATAACTTTATACACATTTATTTGAAGGAAAATCAATTGATAATGTTTGTAAAAACATGAAATAGTGTTACAGTGAATAAAATTCAAACTCTATGATAATTTTGTAATAAATACAATGTCTATATTTTATGTAATCACTGTACGCCCTATACATGAATACATCTAGGATGAAAGGGTTAATAATTGAAGGTCGCATTAAAAGCTCCTCGTTATTCGAACTCGACCCTGGGGCGTTATATAACTCGGATGAGAGAAAAAGGTCTCCTTAGCTGCCGCGATGCTAAGCGGTCTTAAAGGCGATCCACATTAACGTGGGGCGCCGGTTCGAGGGCCACGTGATTGATCGATCGTCCACGCTTCGGATCAACGAGTTCGCATCTCTGCTACCTAGGTATCGTTCCGACTGAATGGGCCGAAATTGGAGGAACAACGGGCTCTCGTCATCGATTCCCTGACGCGATTAAACGGAAGCCGATCAATCCGTCTCTTTACGCTCGGCGATTCCCCCTGGTCCCCCTCACCCCGTGTTTCTCTTCCCCTTCGCGATCTATTGCCCTGCAATCACAGTTGAAAAGAGAAACGTGTAACTCGTTCGAGACTCTTTACTCTGTAAATGACCCTGCATCCCCTACAAGCGTTGTTTAAAATAATTAAAATTGAGATTAACAACAATTCTTTTTTTTAAGTATAATAGAATATATTCATTTTTTCAATCTACTTATTTTGAAAGATGTTTGCCGGTCATTTAGGTAACACAATTTCTTTGAAGATGAATTGTATATTTCAAGCGTTTCTTAAGGACGTTAGTCCCAAAATCCATTTTCTATAGAATGTTTTGAAATTTTGCATGAGTATTCAATAGAGCATCACAAATATATGTGTAAAATCTTAGAGAGAT
>NW_017154104.1:21893-28029 GCF_001652005.2 Ceratina calcarata
AAACCAGCATTCCTTAGTTTCCTGTGGTATATCCGATGTGAACCACAGATATCCGACCCTATCCGCTTTTGCGAAATGTCACTAGAGTGGAAGTTCAACTGGGCGGGAATGAAAAAAGTTCTTCCTTTGTCGTTGGAGTTTGCGCGAGTTATCTTTTGTAATATTCATGAAAGTGGTTGTTCTTTAATTTGCAAATGGAAGAATTATGTCACACCCTTTTTAAAAGTTAACTGTTAGTTGAGGAAAAAGTGAGCCGAGAATTAATTGCCCATCTTACTGTGCAGAATCCGAGCACAATTTAAGTAGTTTAAGTCAACGGCCAGTCAGGCTCGGTATTAAAACAGGGAATTATTACTTGCAATGAAAACAGAACGCTCTTTCCATTCGTTTTACGTATTTAATTGCTCTTTCGTCGAAATATAGATCAATCTGCGATTTAAAAATTCATATAGCGCACATTCTAACGCATGCATGCAACATTAATCCTCGAACGGCATTTAATGGGTACCGATTTAAAGTTCTCCCATGCAGTTTTCGTTCAGCGTTACACTTTGCCCGGGAAACAGTTTGTTTTCACGCAGTTTCCCCCGCTTTCTGACTGTTCGATTTGTGCCAGAATATCAACAGTGGAGTGGAGCCTCGAACCGCGAATCTGACAATGTAAATCGATCGATTCACAGCGTCTGCTCGCGTGTCGCCATGCGGAAAAACGTGTGGAATTTCAAAATTCCAGATAAACTCACGTGACACGAGGTTCAACGGGACACAAAGGAGGAGAAAATAAATCACGGTGCGGAAAAACGTTTGTTGAATGCGCAAAAACCATGTGCAGTATTTTCTTCTAATTACAACGCGCGTGGGAAATTATACGAACATGGAAGAAGGACGGTTTTTTTGTTACAAACACGTATAAAAACCTTTGCTACTTGTTTTTATTTATCGTTTCGCTTACAGTATTATTTGCGCAAAGATAACATTTTGTATAATAAATTCTATATGAAATGGGATTGCGAAACTGGTTTGTGAGATTCTTGAATTTCATTAAGAAAAATAATTGTGCTCTGATTTTCTCACAAAACGCATAATAATATTCGAAGGGACGACGAGTTTTACAATTCACTGTTCAAGCTGGCATTGCGAAAGCAATTCGCGACGCCGAGTGGTTTCGTGAACGATTCCATCAAATCGCGACAGCTAATCTGCGTCGCGGCATACCAACAATTATATGGCCAATCGTGAACCAATTAATTTAAAACGCGACCATTGTCACGGGAATCGCGTTTAAGCGGCTAGTAGTGGTCGCCCGTTGTTCTCGACCGCGTATTTATATCGGTTCTATTTAACATCCATTACCGATTTCACCGCGTTTTGTTTTAATTGGAAATTGTGATTGGAGACGAAACCGAGAACCGACTCATTATTCGATTATAATTCCTGAAGAGTTCTAATTGGAATAATTAAAACGAGCCCAATGGTACCAACTGTTCGCGCGCAGCTTCTTTTCCTCTTTGCTCCAATTATACTTTTGTCCTGCCCTTCCTATGTCTTCGTTTTTTAAGCGAAACCGTGTTTTGCCATCTGGACGGTTTTAATTAATTTCTGTTTCTCGAAGGGAAGAAGCTCGTTTACATTTATGTATTTATTCAAAATTATATTCGATTGAGGTTACCAATGTCCCCAAAAAGTCAATAATAATTCATTCAATTATAATTTATTCAATTGATATATTGATTGCCTGTAATTTTTATTAAAAGAATAGTAAATATGTAGTTGAAAATATTTTCAGTCATCACTTCGTTGAATTTGAATTTATTTAAGTAATATAGGGTTTGAAATCTCTTAGCTTGATTAATTTACTTGTAGGATTTCTGATTAAGAAAGAAGCTTTCTGCTTAGAGCTAGTCTGATCCTTATTAATATGAAGCTATTTTTCCATATTATTTTTTCCATATTATTGCAATTGGAAGATGGAAATTCATTAGCTAAACACTTCAGTTTTTAATAATTTATTGCTGCGTTAATAAGTGTTACATGATCACGAAATTAAAAAATCCTATATAGAAAATCACAAAGAATGCAATAGTGACTTTGTTATAAACATCCTCTGCGAAAAATTCGTATCATCAACATCCATTCGCAATTTTTATTATTCAGAAATGAAAACAATAAATGGAAAGGAGATTTAAGATTGTTCAGTAAAAAACGAAATCGTTTACGGTTCATACTTTGAAACATAGAAATGTGAAATAACTGTTAACTTTTTTTCGGACAGGACATGTGGAAAGCCGGGATAAAGCAAATATCAACTCAAAACGTTAGATAACAGCGTGGAAACAGGTTCCCTTGCCACCTCTGATGAGTGCGGACACGTAATAATCGTCTCTTTATCGCAACGTTTACTGCTTTGAGCTGCATTTAGGGTGCTCGTAAATCTCGTTTACTGCGACACGTTATTTTTACTGCCAATTTGTCGCTTTACGCTCGCAGGTTATTATCCGATATCGTCTGATTTACCGTCAGGCACACTCGACTAACCACGAACATCTTTTCATATTCTCGTTCCTATGCAAATATTTAATTAATATACAACCAAAAATCTGTTTTTATATTTTTTCATAAAATAGGAATAGAAGTTCGATTTTGAATACCAATATTTTTTTATTTTCAGAGAGTAGAAATTTAATACAGACAGTCAAAGCTTAAGCATAATAAGTGAGGAGATACCATAATTACATTTCACAATCAATTAGTCCATAACTTTAGGTAAGTTCGATTGGCAGTGGAGCTTCCGTCCGATGTCAAGTTCAATCGGTCTATGAGAAACGTTTGCCAGGACGGTCAGCCAAGTTGTAAAAATTCATTCGGTCTGGCCTCAACCTTGCGTCGTTATCCCACCGGAATTATCGTGACTGTTGAATTTATCGTTATGACTTCTAAAACTCGTGAACGCGCATTCTTCTACGTTTCATTCCGTTTTCGGTTCCGCTCTGGTGGGTTTCAATTATGAAAGCGACCTTGAGTAACTTCTACAATTAGAGATTGATGGAGTAAGACAAATTTCAGACTTTCACTGACTGATGATTACTAATATTAACTTTGGAATAATTTATACAAATAATTTTATAAATGCAATATCTTACATTATTAATAAATACATATATTAGTATAATGATTAATATAATATAATAGTTAACACAATAAGGGGGAAGAAATATATGTATAATACGTATTTATATAATATTAAAATAAATCGGATACTTCATTTCTGGTCTTCATTCCGAAAAATTAAAAACAAGTAGTTTTATAAAGTTAAGAGTACATACAGGGTGTTTCATCCTAATTTGATATTTTGATTTTCTCGCTATCGTTACCCCTAGCGAAAAAGTTTCAGGGAGGCTTTTGATCGAGTGGAGTATATTCCGGTGTTACCAGTTTTTTCGTGAGTGGACACATAAAAGTCATATCAACGTAGATCAACTTGGTTTTTTTTTTTTAAGCGAGACGCGGTATTTTTTAATCCCTCAATTATTCATGCAGCTGGACACTCTTTATAAAAAAAAAGGTAAAAACTCATACGTACAGCTATGTATGTCAAAAAATTAGTTCTTTAGGAGATGTTTAAATTTAAATCATTTAATTCCAAAGCATTATTACTGCCATATTAGCGAGAAAAGGTTTTGAACGGTCAGACTTTCTTTACAATTTACAATTATGTATATTTCCTTACAATTATGTATGACATTTTAATGAAAGGCAGGATTCAATAATAGCTACAAATATTAGGTACGTATTTTTTTTTAAATGACTCAAAATTACACTTCAAGTAGTTCAAGTTTAGCAAGTGAAACCACCCTCCCATATTAAATGCTATTAAAACAATTTTTTAAATAACGTTGAAAATTTTTTTATTAGCCTTAGTATTTTCTTCTGAAATATTAAGAATCATGTGATTTTTGTTAGAAAATTTTGTTTTCCGCTCGATATCATACAAGTCTCTACAAAATTTTTCGTTACTAGCAGCAGAGAGGAAATCGAGATATCAGAATCCAATGAAACTCTCCATATTTGTACAAGATATTCCATATGAAATTCGCCAAACTTCTACATTTCATGTTTCTTCATATAACTATCGATACTTTTCACGTTAAAAACACAAAAAAGTATTTTACATTTTTACCTTCTCTAGATACGACAAGCAAAAGTCGAGGAAGCAAGTTTAAACAGTTTTTCTGAGTGACAAACGTATTTTGAAACCGCATGCCGATGCGCGTGTCACGCGTATGCATGCAGTCACAGGTCAGATTCGGGACACGGAGCGCATATTTCGGCGTGGCCAATGTTGAAAAAGCATTCATACGAATTTCGGTCGCGTACAAACTGATGGAAGCATTCGACTTTGCCGCGCGTGACCCAACTTAGATATATTTACACTCGGTGACAGTCGAATGCGATTGATAGCACGCGTTATGGCTATGCCACGGCTTATCGGGTGCATCCGAGTTGAGCTAATAAACGCGATTCGAATCGTACATGCCTGCCGATCCTTTTCTCTTTTTTCCCTCCCAAGCTCGTTGGCCTGACAGCAGATTACGTGCAATAGTTAAGATATATTCCAAAATGTATGCAATTGCGAGAGTGTTAGTTAACAAACTGGAATTCGTTTCAACTCTAATTGGAAAAAGTTTATAATTCATTTTATGTTCATTTAACGATATGATATTTTTTCTTAGAGGATTAGGATTAATTTTCATTGTCTGTTTGAGATGTTTTCTATGTATATGTGCATTGACTGTTCTGATTTCATTCATCACGACGATGATATTACCGGTAGCGGAAATGGGTTAAAAATGGGTGCAAAAGGGAATCGAATAATTCGTCGGAAGCGACCCACAAATAGCGGCAGATATTAAATTTCTTGTGGGAAACATTTGTTAAGGTGCGGATATGAAGGAACACGGCGAATTTACTTTTCACCAGTGTTGCACAAAATAGAGATCCGAAAAGCAATTCTCTTTTGTACTTTATAATTATATATAATATAATTTGACTTAAGATCTCTCTTTCCTATTTTATAGTCTCATTGTTACGGCATGAATTGGGATAAGTATAAAATTAACCCAATACTAGAATAACGGTCCTACTTATGTATTACGAACACAAGGACGTTTACGATCTCAATCGACAAGAGTCATCCAGTGATGTATTCACAATTCGAACCGTTCCATCTCTGAGTCGAATAATCAAACTGCAGTTTCCTGGAGGAACTGCAAGAGACCACGAAGAGAATCCGATACGTGGTTACTTTGCGAACGGTTATTTTCTCGTTGAAAGGAGTACTGAAAAAAAAGCGAGCTCAAGGAAACGGGCTCAAATTAACAACGCTCGCAGCCATCCATTCAACCAGAAGAGACTCTCCAGTGGTCTCGCAACGACCGAGGAGGAGCGATGGCATCCGATTACGCGTTGCAATCGTCGGTAGCAACAATACCCGTTCAATTGCAATCGCATTAACCCTTCCCCGCTCCCCCATCTATCCATCTATCTTGCTACCCACCCATCCTGCTCTCCCTTTCTCTCTTTTCCCCGACAGCGGCGTGAGCAGCGCAACTGGGTCACGGGCCGAAAATATCGATGTTCCATAATCTGGGTAGGTGAAAAGGCTTCGCGGCGTTAGCGAAAGCCTGCACACCAACTAAAAGCTTTCCCTGGCAACGCTGCTGCTGCTGCTGTCCCGGCTCGCTCGAAAACTCGACCGTCCTTGACTGCGATCATCGAGTCCCTCGCTACCCCCGTGTTTCTCGTTCACGGCCAAAGATCGCCGACTCTCGAGTGCATCCCTGGCTGTGCCGTGCTCTCGAACACACTCGGATGCGCCCGTTTCCGACGATCTAGCCCAGCCAGTTCCGCTATTTACCTGGCTATTTCCAAACTGCCGTCAACTTCAGACGCTTCGTTTAAAGTCAATCTTTTAGATTAATTTTCATTTATTTAACAGAGTTTTATCGGTAATAAAGCTAATAATCAGATTTTGATGAAATTTTGTATATCGCTAGTTGATGCTTTTAAAAAGATCTGATTAAATTTTTAGAGATTGAGGGTACTTACGAAAGAAGATATTAAAGATTTCATTTTTATT
>NW_017154104.1:28086-29242 GCF_001652005.2 Ceratina calcarata
TTGAAGAAAATGTAAATATTTAACAATAAATTGTGATTAATCAGAGGAAGAATTAGAGTTAGTAAATTCTCGTCAGTCAAGGTTTTATAATAATAATTTCGCTCCACCGAAACGTTCCTCGCTCACATTAATTCAATTTCGCTAAAAGACCCCGGAGCACCGATGCCTTCACGAAAATCAATTTTTTCCTCACTCGATTCCGCCGAGAGACTTGGTAATAACTTAGAAAATGGAAATTTTCCATTAGCCCCGGCTGCCTCAGCCGTTTTCTACCTTTTCTATTGAAACATCAGATGATCAAAGAGCCTGGAGCTCGAATAGCTTCAAGTATCCTCGTGTATTCCAGCCAAGGTCCCGGCCGAAAATTCCTTCGGGCCATCAAACGACAGGCGAACGGACCCTCGACGCGGCTTTGGCCGATCTTCAAAGAGATCATTCGTCTTATCTAATTCGGACGTAGGTCGTCTCTGTGTGGCCGAGTCCTGGCGACCAGCGGTAGGAATCGCGGCCAGCCTACGGGAATGTCAGTCGCACACACGTTTCTGAATCGTCGGATCGCATCGAGAAAGCTCTCGTTTCTGCTGCGATATCGACTGGCCAGAAACCCACTAGAACGGGGACAATGGAGGTCAGGATGTTCGTGCAGCCACGAAAAGCGATTGCAAAGCGCTCGTAAAGCCCCGTAACCACCTCGTCGCTTCACGCGGCTCGATTCTTTGTCGATCATTCGCATCCGACGTGACCGGAATCCCCTGTTCGCTTCTCTTCTCTGTCGCTTGACTGGAAACCGTTGTTTTATGCAAATGTAAATTGCTCTTCCTTGTTATTGCAACTTAATGCATTAAGCATTGCATAATCGATGCATGGAAAATATTCAACAATATCTGAAAGGTCCAATACATTTTTTAATTATATAAAAATTATAATTTTATATAAACATAAATTTCCATTCCAGTGTACATGTATATATTATATGTATATGCATACATTATTAATATTATTACACAAATGTAAATTGCTTTCTCATGCTATAGCACCTTAATACATTAAGGATATATTGGCTATACAGTCAATTCCAAAAGTTTATGCACTTTAGAAACGCATTTTTTAAAAAGAAATCAGACGTAGGAAGAACATTGCTAATAATAAACAACAA
>NW_017154104.1:30571-34197 GCF_001652005.2 Ceratina calcarata
TCCCCTTGGATACCATGCAACTTTTGTTTGAAACATTTTTTCGTACGACGAATACCTTACGAGTTATTTGATGTCATGTTAGGAGACTCACCCTGTATATGTAAACGTTATTAAATACGTTGTATACATAATATTATTACACGTTGTAGCATGCAATCGTCATCGCAAGATCAATTAATTCTTTCCTCCACATTTTAATTTTCCTATCTCTCACAATTACAGATTTCTAATTAGTAGATTTTGTACGTATATTCTGTGACGCGTTCCTCGGAGACCGTCTGGTCACCGCACCAACACGGGAGAAAATGTCGCGGCTGTCGTGTTCCACTTGACGCGCTCGATTAATCGCATCACGCGCGGCGAAATTGACGACGAGGACGTTCCATTGATTCTTTACGAGATGGGGGATGAAACCGCGGGACGCGAATTGTTTCTCGGCTAATGGAAATGAAATTTATTTCCCTCCGAGCTTTTTTGTCGCACCTTACCGTTCGGAGAAAAAAGTTTATTTCATGTAACGTTATGTATTTTGTTATATTGTCACTTTGCTGTGACGTTTCGGTGCCTGCGATACCATTGCTATGAATTGACAGAGGGAGACTATGTATCTGTCACTCAATCATCGTCTAATACAATTACAAGGAATTTCCTTGTGTAAAATCTTTTTTTGCATGGTACCACTGCATAATATAAAGCAATTTTTTAATCTAGCTAATGGAATCTGCCAACATCATATATTTAATATATCAACTATTCAAAAGCATTAAAAACATAAATAGATAACATACGTGAATAGTAAAGTATTTAAAATTTATTCTTTGATTAAATATAATTTCTTTTATTAAGAAATTTTTAATAATATTCACATTGAAGGTATGTATAGATCTTAAAGAAACTTGGCAACAGCGCGACGTAAGATAAATTAGTGTTTGACAGTTGGCAACTGGGATTTTCAAATTGAAATTGCTTAATGTGAATCCGTACCTCAAAATGTCACAATTACGAATAAACGGAAAATTTTCGAGCAAAAAAAAGATAAAACGTCTTGAACAAGTTGCTGAAATGGGAAGAAAAAATAAGAAACAAATTGTTGTGAATGATGATGAACCGCGCGAAGAAAAAACATTTCCTATAGAAGGCCACCGAATCGTAGATTTTCAGCATATGGCTCAAAATATGTTTTGCTCATGTTGTAAATCTCCGTTATTAATTCAAAATATCAGAAGTGAGATTAAAAAAGGTCTCGCATCAATTTTGCATATTTTCTGCGACAATTGTATATTCCTCAATACAGTTACAACTGGAGATCGACACATTAGTCCCGTTACAGGATATCCCTTGTTTGATATTAACACAAAAGCTGCTATAGGTAAGTGTATTTATTTTATTTTACTAACATAATCTAATTTGCTAAATATTCATGATTTGTATAAATCATGAGTAAACTTAATCAAATCATTAATGTTTTTAGATTGGCATGTTTTTACATATCAGGCCGGAGATATATAAAAATAATATTAATAACAGGAAATTGTGGAATAACTCCTTAAGCTGTAAGATGGAAGGGGAAGTTAGTGGAGGTAAGTGCTTGCAGCTGTGTTTGAAGTTTAAAATAATCCCGTGCCTTCCAGTGCACGGTATCAAGTGTCTGTTGACGGGGCGGATTCTCATTAAAATGCATGAAATTCAGAATTTCTTTAATGGTTCGGTTGAGCATCCGCTCCACGTTCTACTCTCGGTATTAGAGTTTAATAAACAAAACGTTACAGTGGATTCTCATTAAGCAGTAAATGCATTGTGGGAAAGGGCTTATACGCATAGTAAGTATCTTAAATCGAAAACTAAGAGGCATTAATGATATTCTGAGCGTTGACTTCTGTTATTTGAATTTAGAATTCAATGTTCATTTTCACTGCTGATGAATCTCTGCAGATTTTATAGTGACTCTAAATCTTATAATACTGTTACCTGACCTAGTCTATGATAATTATACGCTTTTTACGATATGCAATTACAACTTGTGAGAAGGGGTAAATGCATACAATAAACGTCTCCAATTTAGAACTGACAAGAGTGGCATTAATGATATCGAGAATATCGATTTCCATTATTTGAATTTAGAATTCAATGTTCACTTACATTGGTGATGAATCTTCAGATTTTATACTAATTCTAAATCTTACAATACTATTACCTGACCTAGTCTGTAACAATTAACATGCTTGTTATGATAAGCAATTGTAACAGTTGTTTGCAGCTACATATCATAAGCACGTGAATAAATACACGCCAGTGAAAACTATCGGAGACAGAGGTATTACCTGGTCGGGATCGTTCGAGATAGGATAGCCGGCGTTGCACAACATTTGCAAGAACTACCCGAGCGTAGCCGCATTAATTGTTCAGCTGCAACGGGCGGTGCTCGCGTATGACCCAATTTCGAACACGTTTCATCTCAGCCCGGAGCTCTCGCTCTGTGCCGTCGCGTCGACGATCCACTTGCACCGTTCCGCCACGCCGTTCGGATTCTGGAGCTTTGCTGGTGGGCTCTGGCACGGGATCGTGGACTTTGGACGGGTGCCAATGGCCCTATTACACAATTCGCTTGCTCGATAGTCCAGGATACCCCTACCCTTCCTCGCCACGCGCTCTCAGTAGAGTTCTAGGTTTTCTGCTGAACTTGATCCAAAGCTCTCCCTTTCCCTTGTCCTCTTTCTCTGCGCCACCGGCGTACGTGGCAGCTATGGCCGACGTCTCGCGTCCGGCGTGCCCGCCGCTACCCTTGGGAAAGAGTTGCCCGATCGAAGACCGTGATACGAATCTAGTGACAGATTTAAGTAATTGCTGAAACGTTCGGAAAGAACCTTGATACATTTTCAGCAGCAAAGCAAATTAATCTTAAATTAAATTTGATATATAATTTTACAATGCTTTTAGTATAAGTAACATAATTTTTAAACATTAATAGATAGTTGCAAATTGTTCGAAATTGATGTGTGACGTGAACAGGTGTCAAATTCATTTCACTCTAAATAAGCAACTTGTCTGAGACAACGGCCTGCCACCGTCTAGCTGCTAACTTATCTGCGACAAACACAGTGGCGAAGTTTGATTCGACGTAACAGGTCCGTGAATAGAGGCTGCTATCTCTGCAGAACGTTTTAATGAATTAATTCTGTTCGTTACTCGAATCCCATTCAGGGTGTAGCGTAGGCTGTAGCAGAAACACCGGTGATCTTGGGTTCCGTGCGTTGGAATTCTTCCAAATTAATTTGCCCCGGAGTTCCCTGGGCACGTGAAATGAGGGGATTATTCATTACATGTTTCTATATATGTTCTACTATCAATATACACATTTATAGTAATGTATGATTAGACAGTGGATGTTCATGCGAAATAAAACATTTAGGGTATCACTTTAACACTAGATTGCCCAAGGAAGTCATTTTGACTGCTTTTGGGCAAATGTACAAATAATAATGCATAAATTATTTTTTTTCCCAAGTGAAGTAAATTGTTTTTATTGTTAACATTTACTAATAACTTGTTATATGACTGTAAATAATATAAAAAATATTAAAAATTAATTTTAGACAAATTTCTTTACACATTATTCTTTCACAATG
>NW_017154104.1:35005-36468 GCF_001652005.2 Ceratina calcarata
ATGAGAATCATTAAATTTATTTATATGTATAGGTAAGAATCATTAAAACATTGGAATATGTAGTGACTTGTGTCATGTTTCATTCAAACAATAAAATAATGAAAATGGAAACTGTAAGTCCAATAATTATGCATATACATATTTTCGTTCGTCTTTAATTCAGTGGCATTGCCTTGCAATAATTTTTAAAAATCCAGCGATTCAGTCCTGGCTATTTCTGAATATTTTATCGGACGCTGGATTTGTGTATCAAGAAATTTGCTGGAAGAAGTATATTCTTAATAATTTTCTTGGCTCCCGGAAACTGGCCTGGCGGATATCCGCGAAGAAAACCAATATGCAAAGCACGGGAAAGAAAATGGAAAAGTTTGTGAAGAGAAATGCGGGATTGCCTGCAGACCTCGTCGTCCCCCTTTCACGTCGTCAGTCCTATTTCTCTCTTCTTCCCTCTCTCTCTCTCTCCTGCGTCCTCGAATTTTCATGAAGAGGGAATATGCGAATTCCGCTCGCCAGAGCTGGCGAATCGATGCTTGATCAGAGAGCTGAATTTACATTCGTCTATTTCTCCGCCCTCGTTGCGCCGAAGTTACAAAGTATGCAATGATCGAGGGGCAAAAGAATGCTAATCGGCATAGTGGAAAAGTTAATTTCTTTTTTTATACCACTTTTTACATTTACCTGCTATTGTGATTATGATCTGCTCTACTGCTGCAAGCAATAAAAATGAAGTGTATTTACTGACTGCATAATGCAGGAATTAATAATAATTGGTAATTTCTTAACATCAGCTTATTAATTAAATTAATATATTCTTGTACTTTGACGAAGCTTAATTGATTTTTTTTAAAGTTTTTAATAAAATCAGTATGCATTGCGTTATTGTCGATGAAAATTCTTCTCTGCTGGTTTAAAACGTCGTTGGAGATAATCAGGTGGGAAGCTCTTTATTTGCCGGTGATTTATCATGTTCGATGACGAACGGTGCCAACGCATCGCAACGCGAGGCGACTCGAGATAGGGGACTGGAATATCGTCACGATTTATCGTTATTACTAGCGCTGTTCCTTTTGTTGCCAAGCTGGAGACCGTGAATTCTCCTGAAACGAAACGACTTTAGCCTTGAACTTGAACGCGGCGTAACAGCCCGAATTTTCGAGTGGTAACACCTATGTTATAATTAGAACACAGTGCACTTCGACAGACTTAATAGTTGCTTAGCTAGGAAACAAATGGTTCCATTTGGAAGGGACATTCTAGCCCGCTTATAATTGTTTAAGGTGGAATTGAATTTTGTGTCACATATTGCAGGGGTTCTCATACTTTATCAATTTTGTACCACAAATAATGAAAAAAAGTATATGTACTGTCATAAAAGCATTTCCTAATTAAAAATCGATATATTCTATGCAATATTTGTAATTAAAGAATGAAGCATTTTTAACTTATATTCGTAAATGAAATTC
>NW_017154104.1:38050-41651 GCF_001652005.2 Ceratina calcarata
TTCCTATTACTATTAAAAAGCTACCTGCAAAATTTTAAATCAATTCATGGGTTTTTTGAAAAATTATAGTTACTTAAAATTTGCATGTACTCTTATGGTAATCAGTAGTAACTCAAAGAAAACTTTCTGGTATTTGGTATGCACGCGCGAAGTTGGAAGAAACAACTGATTTGAGGAAATACAAGGAAATACAAATCTGATTAATAAAAAGTGAGCAGTATTAACGTATTAATTTATACATTACGTAATGTCATATGAGATTAACTTGCTTTCAATATCTAGATATTTAATAATTCAAGTATTTCATTATATCATGGAATATGATTATTGAATTCTGCCACGTGATTTACGTTCGGTTGCACCATTAATGATGAATTATACGAGCAATAAATTCTGAGTAACAATTACGCCGCAAATCCTGTTAGTTTCACGAAATAAGTTTACTGGAAACGTGAAACTGAATGTGCGACAATAGGGCGATGTTAGGTGGAGGTAGAGTTGGATCTGCTTAGTAGGTACATATCTGTAATTACGTGATGCGACTACGTGTACACCGGGCTGTCTCGTAGTCGGTATGGACATGTAACGACGACGTATCTACAGTGTAATCCAGTAATACACAGACAATCAAATTATGACTATACTGCACCGTGCGCTAAGTGCGTCGCAGGCCGATTCGACTGCCACGTCGCATTGCAAACATTGACAGTGTCGCTGTTTGCCGAGGCGATGCGACGTGGCATCTTGATTGCACGCCTTCGACGTGTCTACATCTAGATTCTTGTCGATCGTGATACTGCGTTATATGTACATAGTCACAGTTTCATTTTTCAAATGTTATTATTATAATTTTTCATTAATCTTCGAATATTTCCCTTTTCTATGTAAATTTAATTGTCGTCACTCGGTACTTCGTAGAAAAATGTAAATGAATATTTATTCAAATTATATTAATACAATTTTTCATCTCATATATTTATCGTGAGAACTGGAATTATATAAGTGATTCAAAAATTTATTTACATATAATTAAGACTTCGTTCATCGCGCTATTACAAAGTTATAATGTATGTATAAGTCTCGGATAATGTTCTAAGTATGAAGTACTACGTTGCAACTTGATGCATACATTCCTGGAATCGTTAAACTCGCATTTAACCCGCGGCGGAAACTTTTGCCGACCTTAAGCAATCAAGATCTCGTTTAACTCAAATTTCAACTAATTCGAGATTCCGATCTTAGGCCATAAATAACTCAAGCAATGAATTTACTTGGATGTAACTTCGACTGCGTGAACTTGTTCCAACTACTTATGCATGTACATATCGTCAAGAACAAAGTGTAATATTTAAGGTATGCAAATTATAAAACGCTCCATTGTACTTCATGCATTCCGTCTTGAGTTTGCATTCAACTTCTGAATTAAACAGTTTAGCTCACAATCCAAGTTTTGATTAATTCAATATTTTAATTTAGATTATAAATAATACATTTAATCTGTGCCTATTTAGGAATCAAACAAAAACTGTAATTCTGTTTTTCATACAATTTTACGTATCAATCAATATCCTAACTCTATAGTTCCAGCCAATCAATTCTTATCTCTCACCATCGGAATTTTCTTATCCCGCGCTTTTTCTCCTTGTTCGATCATTAAGATAAGTCAGCACTTTAATATTATTCCAATGGGAACAGACGAAGTGCAATTTATTCAATAATTTCAATGCTGAAGAAAAATTCAGTTTTACTTGTATTTTTTAGGTTTTTATCAAAAATCCAAATCACTTATTTCTATTGATGATAATCACGAAGTATGAAATAAAACCGTATAAATTACTTTAGTAAGCCAGTATGGTATAGAATTTGCTAACAAAACGTGGGTCACCGGCATTTATAATCATTGTAAGGGTGAAAGCTCCGTTCAACAGGAAATCGAAGAAAGAGACGGCGAACGATGGTTACAGAAATCCAGAGAGAAGGACAGGGAACAGCTGGGATGGAACGTGTTCCGCAATGGCGCAATGCTCGCGTCGCATGGAAAGAGAGTTGTCCGAGAGGGGGTGGCTGGACGGCCATTCGGTCTTCTTTCACCCCGTGCACGCTGGAGCACAGCCAAGTAACTTTTCTACTTTGCTTTTCATCGTGATTCCCTGTCGCCGTTATCAACCCGCGGTTTATACGTATTTTCATGAAAGCCTGGGAGAATCTCCTTCCGCTACGGTAATTTATGATGCATTTCGACACACTCCTTCAAAGCGGAAATATTTGAATCTAATTAAAGACAGTATCATAAAGGCACACGTTTAGGTTGTATGAATCCTTACATAAAAATAATGACAAAGCATAGAAATTTTAATAGTTACTAGATATTACATGATCTAAATTTGTTATTTTATAGGCTTCTCAGTTGTAAAATATTCTGAAATATTTTTGAATATTCACCTGCTGAGAAAAACTATTATCATCACTGGACGGCCCCCTTCGTACTGTGCAATTTTGTTGCAAGAAATATTTTTGTAAAACTTATAGTTTAGAAAATATTTGAGGTGGTAATAGTTATTGCCCCACCCTGTATAAGTTTATCAATCGTTTTTAAAATAATGAGGAAGGCTATGGTTTCATCTTTAATATTTCGGATTAACGTAGTGTTTTTTCGTAAATATTGGTTGGTTGAATTGCAGATAACGAATCTCAATCGCGACTCGAGCTATCGAAACGCGGTTTACGTCGACCGCAATCAACTCGAAACCTCACTTGATCAGTTCGAATCAGTCGGCGATACACGCGACGTGAAGCAACATCTGTGGCCCTCCATTTGCGGATTTCCACTTTAATGCGATATCAACTATCACCTCTCGCTTTCCGATAACCGTACTAACGTTGACGATGAACGCCGAGCACCGATAACTGCGCTACGCGACGACGACGCAAAAATCAAAGTAATCGATAACTCTCATCAACGGATTTTGAAAACATTATTGGTAAATCTATTTTCCATGTTTTGCGTTTGCGAAATTTTAATGTAAAATTGTGTTCTTGGTGAAATGCGTTTCCTGTGTAAAATTGGAATTAAAGTGTTTCGTAACAAATATTCATATTCAACGTCACACGTAAAATAAAGCATTTTTCATATGATATTAATATTTCATATGAAAATATTATACATATAATAAACGTTTATAAATAAATACGATAATTAACTAATATTAAGTATTTTTTTGAAATTTATGAAAATGTTATATTATAATAAATGTTAATAAATAAACATGACAATTGTCTAATATTAAATACTTTTAATAAGTATATTAATATAAATAAGTGAACTTGAATACAATATAGACAAAGTGAAACGGAAAATGTTAAGATTCTCCTGCTGAAAAATTGAGACATCGCGCGTACATAGCTCGTAACGTGAAATTTTGCGAGGGAAGTTGAATGCCTTTACACGTAGAGTGGCGGCCATATAACGGAGGACAACCTTTGCCAAGAGTAAGTTGATCCAAGTCTCCGTTCTATCAAGTTTGTTAACTCTGTCGCTTGATCAAACGATCCTTATTCCATTTGTCTTCGACGCTTTTCGTACGTGCACCAAACATAATAC
>NW_017154104.1:43067-49529 GCF_001652005.2 Ceratina calcarata
ATAAATGTTAATAAATAAACATGACAATTGTCTAATATTAAATACTTTTAATAAGTATATTAATATAAATAAGTGAACTTGAATACAATATAGACAAAGTGAAACGGAAAATGTTAAGATTCTCCTGCTGAAAAATTGAGACATCGCGCGTACATAGCTCGTAACGTGAAATTTTGCGAGGGAAGTTGAATGCCTTTACACGTAGAGTGGCGGCCATATAACGGAGGACAACCTTTGCCAAGAGTAAGTTGATCCAAGTCTCCGTTCTATCAAGTTTGTTAACTCTGTCGCTTGATCAAACGATCCTTATTCCATTTGTCTTCGACGCTTTTCGTACGTGCACCAAACATAATATAATACTTAATTAACTTGAAAAACATTTTTTAAAACATCAAGTAATAAATATACAAAATACGAAATGTGATCATTATTTGATTTAAAAAACATATGTATATCTTTACAACCAATTGTAGCTTGTAAGAAAATTTCTTTAAGCCATGACAGATTTTTTATCTACGTTTACTAGTAGGGCAGAAATTACATTTTTATCTAACGAGCATGAAAGAACAATTAAAGGCTCCAGGGTTGCTTGCAGATTGAAAGAAAGAAATTTAAAGATAATGCAACACCTAATTAGGTTGAATAATTATTTACTTATATTTTCGACAATATTATCATCAAGTAATTATACAAGTTGGAATCATTATTTAATTCAAAGAATTATACTTATAATTATTGACTGTTTATTATACAGAACCAATTTTAGTTAGCAAGAAAAGTTCGTGAAGCTATGATAGAGCCTTTATCCACGTTACTAGTGGATATCAGAAATTACAGTTTTATCAAGCATGAAAGAACAATTAAAAGCTCCAGGGTTGTTTCCGGATTAAAGGGAAGCAATTTAAAGTTGAAACGCCATATCCACGGTTCTAATAGCCGAGCAGCTCACGGTTCTCCATTGAGAGTTCTTATGTTCAGTGGGGGAAAAGAGAAATTTTTATGTGTCTCAAAGCTGCTGGTATAAGGCTGCTGCTAACGACCGGTCGCTCTTTTTTTTTTTAAAAAAAACTTCTTAAGAATTTTACGATTTCCTCCAGGGCAGATTCACGCTGAACTTCTTACTCACGCGTACCGTCACATTGTTTCCAACCTCTTTTGGTTCCCTCTAGACAAGTTAGGATTCGTTAACTCTCAATGCAATTTTCTATTTGCAGTTGTCTCTGAAATATGTAAACCTTTGTTCCAATTTCGTCGTAAAATGTCTCGCCGTTTCAAATTGTAGACTACAAGAATTTAAAACGAGGCAAAAGATTTTTACTTTTTAATTCCTTAACTCATCTGACAGTATTTTAGTTAATTATTCTATCATTAGTCATCTCTTATTATTTATGCCACGAGAAAAAGGGAGCAAGATTGAATGTAAATTATATGTAATATTATGTAATACAGCTTTGTTCCACTCTTCTCACAAAATGCCTTGCTGTTCAAAATTATTAGGTTCAAAGGTTTTAAAACTACTCAAAGGATTTTTACTTTTTTTAGTTCTTTAACTCATCTGACAGTATTTTAATTAATTATTCAATCATTAGTCATCGTATTACCTCTGTTATTCACAAGATATTTATGCCATGAGAAACAAGAAACAAATGTTTATCGAAAAGATTGAATATATAGTAAATTATGTATAATATTGTATAATAAAACTTTCTTTCAGTTTTTATCACAAAGTGTATTGTACCAAATTGTCAGACTACAAAAATTTAAAACGAGTGAAAGATTTTTACTTTTCAATTGAACAAATCAATTAACTCATTTAACAGTATTTTATTTAATTATTCCATGATTAGTCATCTTGTTATCTCTGGTATTTACAAGTTATCTAGAGCATGAAAAACAGGAAGTAAATATTTGTCGATAAGATTAAGTGCCACGTATTTCTCACGCAACTATTTCTCAATCGAGCTTCCCGCTGACTGTTCAAACATTCCGCACCCAGATTGAAGCACGCAATCAGTGGTAGGTAGAAATCAACAATCCCGTTCGTTTCTCTTCGATTAATTCGTGACACCGATCACGGAATAATTTCACGCTGTAACCGCCAACCAAGGCGTGTTACGAAAGACAATAAACAATTAAATTAAGAAAAGGAAGAAATGCATTCGACCGAGAACGAATGCAAATATTTCCCTGGAAAATCCACAACGTAATTGATGCAAATCTGTAGACGAGGGTAGATGAAAGCTTCGCTTGTATCTCGTTATATTCTGATCGTTAAACGTGTACACACGGAAAGTTCGCTTGGCCGCTGTTAATCACGTTTGTTTCGACTTTTCAATGAAAACTTCATTTACTCCCGTTGGACCGTGTTGATTTTTGTTGAGCGAACTGGTATTAATTGTGCAGTTTGTTGCAGCCAGTGTTTAATTCTCGCCGTTACACCGTACATACATACATATGTATACTGTCGCATTTCAATTTTGCTACTTTATCCATTATAATCTGTCATTTCAATAATTGCATTTTGCACAGTATAAAATGACTTGATTAATTAAATTTAATTTTACTTATTATCATATTATAATTTAATCACTTATTGCTTAGTGTAAAAAATCAATAGATCCTCTTGTCATATGCAATTAAACATTCGTCGCATGAAATATTTATTTCTTATACATATTAAATGACCAGATAAATATAATTAAATCGTAACGAAGTATTTTCTTCGTAATTTATTTAAAGAACTTTGGCAAACGAACAATATATTCACTAAATGAATGTGACCATTTTATTATCACGTAATTAAATATGGATCAAGAACAGAGGAAACCTGGTTTTCACCTGAAACAAAGGCGACCGGGGCTCGTAACGTGTGTGTACATTAACAGCAAAAATGTTAAGCAGAACAGAGCAGGACGGGCCAGTTGGAACTGCACGTGTACGGATTCATCGTTTTCGTTTGGGGGACATTTCGCTTTCTTCGGCTATATCGATTCGCTAAGCGGCTCGTAAGGAAGAGCAGAGCAGCCTTAAAGGCGCACGCTCAATGCCGCTAACCTATTTACCTATGTAGGAAAGAGTGCGGCTTGACTCATTTCCATCGATCGCGACGTGCATGTGGTACCCTCTACGCTCTGCACTTCCGCGGAGGCCGTGATTCCTTCGAATCTTCCCCCGGAGCGAAATCGATTTCATCTGGCAACATTCTTCTTCCTAATAATTATCACGTTTGTTCATCTCACTAAGTTAAAACTAATTTATTTATATATCTTAGAAAATTTTTATTAAAATATAAAATTAAATAATATACGAGAAGAGAAATGACATTCAATTTCTGTTTAATTTATAGATTCTTTCTCTAAATAATGTTATTAATTATTTAGCGCATTCCTATTGGTCAACAGTAAATAATTGCGCACATGTTAAGTTAATGGTAGAAATTGGGATAAAGATGACGTTTCCGAATCTAACAGCTCAATCAGCGCGAGAATATAAGCGGACGAAAGGGTGAAACGTACGAATTAACCCGCGCGGGACACGAAAGGGAATCGAAAGCGCTCGCGCAACCTTGCGAGGGTTTATAATTAGAAATTCTCGACACGATTGCAAATCGTGTGCAAGGGTTACAATCTATTCCAGCAAAAGGAAGGTGTGTGTCATCATCATACGTGTGTATACCGTTCTTCAAAAATCTTGAGCCAGAATTAAAACTCTGAGCCCTTCAAAAAACAATGAGAAATCATGAAAAAATTCTAATAGTTATTAAAGGTTATTACATATTACATACGACATTTATATTGACGTCATATTTAATGTAAAACACTGAGCAAAATTGTAAAAATTACATCTGGAATTCTTATGTTATATGGCAAAATTTTTATTTCATTTATGCAAAAATGACACAATTTTAGAATTTTGTGTAATTGTTAATACATGTTTTATGAATGTACTAAAGTTGAATTAATATCAACTTCGACGATATTAGTAGATAGATTATACTTTCATTTTCATACATCAATAAATGAATCACAACTGAGCAAATTTCAATGGCCAGTAATTGACCAAATTTAATTGTCCAATTCTCACTGATCAATATCTGACCATTTCTGCGACCAGGTTTTGGCCAAAAAATGTTCTATCATTTGACTATTAATTGGCGAAAAAACCAGTCAATTTCTGGCCACTGACCAAGAAAAAATGACTGTTTACTGATCCTTCAATGATTAAACTTCTATTAGGGTATCTATGCCTTTCACGTTATGTAATTGCAATTTGTGAGAAGGGGTAAATGCATACAATAAACCTCTCCAATTTAGAACTGATAAGAGTGGCATTAATGATATCTAGAATATCGATTTCCATTATTTGAATTTAGAATTCAATGTTCACTTTCAATGCTGATGAATCTCCAGATTTTATACTAATTCTAAATCTTACAATACTGTTACCTGACCTAGTCTATGTATAATAATCACATGCTTGTTATGATAAGCAATTGTAACAATTGTATGCATCCATATATCATAAGCACGTGCAATAAATTCACTCCAGTGAAAACTATCAGAGACAGGTATTACCTGGTCGGCATCGTTCGAGAATATTAGAGTTTTAAGTACCTAATTAAGATGGGGCTTGCATCTCTACAGGCTAATTATTTTAATTAGCGAAAATCGATTAACGTGCGTGTACACACGTAATTGTGTAATCGAGTAATGTGTAAATAGCGGGTACTTTAACCAGTTACGAAACTCCGCGCTAAGTGGCTATTTAAGTTTCATAACGACGATGGCTCTTCTTCCCCTTCTTTCATCCCTCCTAACCGTTTCCACAGTTGGGAATCGATATGGTAATCCTTTCGATTGGAGAATGCATTCTCGTATTTCAATATCTTATCTTAATTCCTACAAGATTCGGATTTTTATTCCTTTTATTGGATTGACTTTATTCTGATTCTGCTGTATTAAAAATTTGCTCGACGAAACTGAAAATGGTCAATAATGTAAATGATAGAATAATTTCAATCTTTGATAAAATTCATTTTTCGTAATATAACATTCAGTCCTGATTAAAATCAAATGAAAGTCTTTTGTTCTATGTACTCTTCATTTTTTCATAGGCAACTTACTTGCATAATATGAATTTTAAAAAATGGTTGAATAAAAACTGCAAAATTGACTCTTATATAAAAGATAAGGTGAGTTTGAATTCATTTTTCGTTAAGATTGAGAAGGTTCCGTATGTTTTGAGGAATAATGAAAATGTTAGAGGCTTAATATTAGTGATGACCCAGAAAGCTCGTAATCGTAACAATGAGGTATAGTCGAGGCGAACTGACTTAACGCAGAATAATCAAGTGGATCAGTGACGGCTGAAACTAGCGGAGCGTGTTTCGATTATACAACTCCGTACAGTCCGACTGAATCTTGTTTGACCGAATCACCGAAACGCGTAATCAGAAACTAGTTGGTGAGCAACAGGATCACGTCCATCAGGAAATTGACTCATTACCGTACGAATTCATAATCATTCTTAATTAACAAATACTGATGACCGACGAAGCCTCTCGCTGCTCATAACTTGGTCAGCTGTATTAGCCTCTTGCGCTTTTCGTTCCACGAATACGACACGATCGAAGATCGCGAAAGAATCTCCATATGCCGGATCGAGTTTCTTCAGCCGTAATCGAAATTCCGCGAAAAGCTCATTAAATCTGTCGATCGAAGTTTTTCAAATTTTTTTATTGCTTCGAAGGAGGAATTTCCCGAGTAGAAAAATTTTGGGAGAAAACCATTTTATGGCTAGTAAACGACCAGTAATTTTTAGTCACACTTTTCTAGCCAGTAAATGGCTAGTAAATGGGCGTAAAATACTGGCTAGAATTTTCTGGCCAGTTACTGGTCGGTGTATGTTGATCAGAGTTCTGTGTGGGCCAGGCCGGCCGGGCTTTATCATTTCTACTAGGTGCCGGCCGGGCATTCCCCCACCACGCTTCCACAAGCATTCGCCTATCTAGCCTCGCCGGCCCTACGCCGGCCTCGTCAGCCTCGCCAGCTTTCCCTCGAGGCTCGCTTCCCCTGTTTTTCGCCCGTATTTCGATCCCCACTACTATTCCCCTAATGCGTGCTCATACGCGTTCGCGAAGCTCTCCGCAGCGCTACCGTGAAAATCACTGCATACACCCACCAAGCATTGGTCCCCACCATGTTCGCGTCGTCCCCACTTTCCGGCCGAGGGAAAAAATACCTCCACGCTGCGCCAGCCTCGCTGGCCCAGCCCAGGCTGCTCGTAATTTTTCACAGGCGGCTCGCTTCCCCTCTTTTTCGCCCGTATTTCGAGCTCCACTACTATTCCCCTCATGCGCCTTCGCTGACCATGCCTAGCATATCCCCATCAAGTACCAGACCCCACCATGGTCGCGTCGTCCCCACTTTCCGGCCCTGTGAAAAATTACGAGCAGTCTGGCCC
>NW_017154104.1:50662-58853 GCF_001652005.2 Ceratina calcarata
AGCATTTGTAAAAATATTGTATCGATCAGTTGTATCGATATATCGAAAGTTCATTTGTTTATGTTTTCCCTATGTATGATGTATCAAATTTATTTATGCCAAATTCAATACACTCTAGTTGGATCTCACGAATCGAAATCTACATAGCAGCAGAACGTCGAACGAAGTGCAGAAATGCCCAATCGATGTATTCCTTTCAATCAATTTTGGTAGTACACACTGATGCCATTTCGACCTGATAAAAAATACAAAGTTCTCCTTCTCTCTCGCATTCAATTTTTAAAACAGCTATTCGAAAGCTGTTCGAAAATTCCATCGAACTCCCATTCCCAGATGAAGTCCATTGGCAGAGCTACAGACATTCAAAATGTCTGGAAAATATTCACTACAAGATAGTTGATGTGTCAATAAAACGTAAATTGTAAACAAATTACAGGATGTTCTGTATAACTTGTAACAGGTGTCCTTTATACACTAAAATTCTTTTTCACGAACAAGTCAGTAGTCATATTCAAACGATTTTTATAGTTATCAAATTTTTAATAATGTTACTTTGATTGCATATAACTCCTCGTATCTCATAAATTACTCCTTCTCGTTTTAAGGCTGTATGAGCCGTAAGATCTCTACCAAAAGTTTAAGACATGTAATAAAAAAACTGTGCCCAATATGTGAAGCAATGAACTTTTACAAAAAATGATAATTACAGAAGAGTAAGGTTTATAAAAGAATTCAACATGTTTTTCTCAGCCATAAGGAATTTTTAACGCATAAGTTCTAATATTCTAATACACAGTTTTGGCATTTTTTTATTGAANATTTACTAACTGTTCAAATTTCAATGCTTTATCATTGTTTTTGTGTAAAGGTTCATATAATCTTAATGCGATGTTTGAAATCTTCGGAACTTCGAAATTGCGCAAGAAGAGTTTGATTCCGTTTTATCTCGCGCACCAAATGACACACTTAAGTCTCGAACGGAGTAATCTACGTTCGTTTGATCTGTTCAGGACCCGTTCCAGTTCCAATTCCAATTCCAGTCGCAGAAGACAATTCGAATCGATCTTTCTTATTGTCGCCGTTATCGTGACCATTAATCAAGGATACCTCCGCGAATCTTGTTGCATTCACCGCGCAAAGTGGCATCGTTATCTCCACCGTTGGGCGTGCGTTTCCTCGAACGATGCTCCACTTTCGAGCCTTTGTCTACAGTCTAGACGAAATCATTAACACAGGACGTACTCTCCATCGACGTTAAATTCACGGTGACAAGTCGTCACAATTTTTCACGGCTAAACGAGATTTTTTTCTCCCTGCCTTAATTGTGTCCCCGTCCTTCCTGATTGCGTAACGAACCACATTGTTTTACTCGGAATTTCAGGCGAATTCTATTTCCCCATTTGTTTCCCTTCCGTTACTTTTCACTTTGTCATGCGATATAAAGAATATAAGAATTGTATTATAAATTCTGCTAGCATTGTTAAAATTGTTCTACTCTAAAATTAAACAGAAATTGTGAAGAAATACTATTTTCTATGTTTTAGGAAAAATGAATTATTCTTTCAATAATTGTATATCGTTAGATTCTTTTTTAATTTTCTTTTATGTTCTACAAACGTAATCAAGTACTAATACCATCTTTAGATCAACAAAAATGCTTTTCAATTTTCTCTTTATTACTTTTATAGAATATAAATTAATTGACAATAGAGAAAGATTTACAGTTGTAACATTTAAGCTCGCTACTACACAGACATTATTGTGTACGTTGGCAGCAATTAAAAACTTCTCGAACTGTGGTTCGTTCGGGGAGAATCGAGTTATAAAGAGAAAGTTGCAAGCATTTCCACCTCTCGAGGGCTCTTCTTCCACAGTTAGCCCCGTTGAGAATTACAACACTTCCGATGCATCGGTTGCTAAGTGAACGGGACTTCCGCTGGTAACGCGGTTTCAGCTGCTTCTTTGCTTCGACCCGATTCGATGCCAAGAGTTACGACAGAACGTAGTATCCCTCGTTTAAGTTACGTCCACGCGAGAAGATTCCTTCGTTCTTGCGTTCGAGTTCACTGGAACATGAAATTACGTTTAATCCCTCGAAACGTGCTAGAAAAAATTATTAAATCACTTTTCTCCGAAGGTTACATTACCTTGATTAATATTATGAATTCATGGAAATAACGATATTAAAAATAGAAAATATTCAAGGTAAATCAGAATGTGATCTAAATATTTTGCTACATTAATATTCAATAATATGCAGATTTGTTATATTTAGTCTTTGTGCATTTAGGGTAATTTTCAATAATTTTGAATAATTTAAAGGAACAATATTTAATAATAAATAATAAATGATAAAGGAATACAATTTATAATAAATAGAAAACAAATGTTTATATGTATTTTGTTTTTGTAATATTAATCATGTAAATAGGAATTTGTATAAATATCCGCAGTCTAATTAGGTCAGGTAACGTACGAGAAATATTATATCTCACTGTCACTGTCATTAAAACGTAGGATAATGTAAAAAGAATCTGTAAGAAACTGTGATTAATAAAATCTTTATTCCTAATAATTGTGTTTATGAAACTTTTCTAATTGAGTCAGCTGTGAGACACGGCGAGTACTGCTCAGACTCTGACTACCCGTTCTTGCACTATATCGAGTTATGTCTCTTGAACGAAGTTCTCTTTACTAGCAACTTCAGTCCAATCGATCCAACCGTGATTTACTACTTGGCCGGAGTCTATCTAAAGTTCTTTCAGTCGGTAACCAATTTAATAGGCTTCCTCTCAGACAATTTCGTCGGATATTGCAAAATTCTCGACAATAATTCGCCATCATCCGAACTATATAACTTTATTATTGTTATTATTATTGCCAGACGATTTTTATGCAAAATAAAATTGTAACAGAGTTTATCCGCAGTCTAATTATTATTCAGCAGCTGTAAGTTTTTAATATGTGATATACACCTTAATGCTGATTCCGATCGTTTTCAATTTTCCATATAAAAGAAGAATGTATCTTTTGTGAATCCAACGAAGTTCTTAAAATCGTTGCATTGCATATATCGAAAGCTTGTCTCATTGTCAGTACGGAGATTCCAATTGGAGAAGCTGTGGAATCTGAAATTCGTTCAAGGCCGCGCGACGATAATCATTTTGTCGACACGACATTGTCTGCTATCATTTGTCAAATACGCGAAAATTTCGATGCTCGGCTCCGCTTGTCACATCGCCAAAATATCTTCCACGAAAATATTGTTCCTTCGCCGCGCTCCGAGCAACACCGAAAACCGAGCTTGCCGACGTCTGACATTTGATCGACCTGTTTCACTTGAGTTTCGATTCAGACATTATATGTATGTATACATATATGTACATATGTATGTAGGTTATCGCTTATTTATTTTATAATTTTCTCTTTATCTGTACTTTGTATATCATAAAATCTTTAAAATATTTATTGTAATGAAATATAAAATTGTTTTCATTTAATAAACATGTGGTTCTTAATTTTTACTCTTAACTAAATCATAGACATGTTCATTTTATTTGTCCGCAGATTTTCATTTCATAACAATATCACATGTTAGTTTTGAAAACTGGGTAATTGGAATGCGGTCTAGAGTTGTAATAGATTCGAACGTCGTGTTCCTTAGAATGAATTTCAGTTAATAATATGAATGGATGATCCCGGCACGTGCTGGATGTCCTCATTGAATTAGGTTTCACCGGGAGCCGTAGCGAATCCATTTTTCTACTAGAAGGACACCTCACTGGGTTAAGGTAAACGTACGAAATTTCGATAAATATCCGCTCCCCAAGAAATCGGGTCAATTGTTCGCATCCTGTGATACACTTGGCTTATAACAGCGTCGATCATTTGGAAATTTGCAGATGCGAAATATATACTTCTTGTTTCTTGTGTTTTAACATTAGTCTTGTATGTATTCCAATTAAAATTTTAAAGAAGTTAAACGAACTAATTGGAATTCAAAAGGAATTTCGATTGTACTTTATTACTTATACATTTATATTTCTGTTAATTATAAAGTTATTTATTTTAATCAGTGAACTGACTCATGCAGCAGTTAATATATTTTAATTGGAAATGAANTTTAACCAGTTAACTGTGTCGATCATTTTGCAAAGTGCGCCCCAGTGTGTGTCGCGATAATCAAGCGATGACGGATATAGTCGTCAAACACAGAGTAAGTGGCGCTGTTGAAATATTGGGTCAAAAAGACGACTTTATTTTAGAAAATGAATGAATTTATTCACGGATATAGCCGTCATAACACAAAATTCTGCCATTCTTCCATGACGGATATAGTCGTCAAACACACTTAACTGGTTAAAAATGAAGGAAGCTTTACTAACACAGGAAATCATGTTACGACCAGAAATATGGTCGTAATCAATCTGAATCCAGCGAGACGTACTTATCCATGCCCTAAATTTTCTGTTATCCTCAGCCTTTTAGTCCCTTGTCACAGAACTTTCCACGGTCCCCAGGGGCACTACAAAAACTTGTTCACCCTTGTCACTACGAAATCACAGTTGCCAGTCGTCTTCATCTTTTCCTCGGTTCCTCTACTAGAAGCAACGACTCGTCGCCCAGATTCGTTTTCACAATCTGAAAATTCCATCTCGGAGGATGTAAGAAAGACCGTACCATTTCGAGGGTAACACGATTGTTAAACAGGTGGGAGGACGAGAGTGGAAAACAAAAGAGAGCCGTGGCAGTGGCTCAGGAATTTTACTTCCTCCTGTCTTTCCTTTCGCACTTGGTTCATCAATCTTCCTCGGTCTCCATTTGCAGCTGTTCGTTGATTGTACAGTTCTGTAGATAACTTGACTCATCCGGTAGCTAATGAAGTGCTATTTTGGAACTTTATTTGTAGTTTAGCTGTTAAAGCTTATAAAAATTCTTGATGAGTAATGATTGCCTTATTTGTAATATTTAAGTGTTAATCCCTTACGTAAATACTGTGTAACGTTTTACAATAAAGTTATATAAATACATGCATTCATAGAGTGGTGTGCAAAGAATACAAAGAATGCAGGTAATATATGAAAATATAAAGACTTAATATTACGACTTTAAAATGTTTAAGCATGAAAATAATGCATAAATTAAAGTATATTATTCTTGTTCTTTTAAAAACTTCGAAACGTGACATGTTAAAATAACCCTTTGACTTTGTTATAAAGGAGGGTTGAATTGTAATTCATTGTTTCTGAAAGAAATTGCAAGAAAATCGTTTATTAATGCATTCACTTGTGTTTACAAAGAAAAATGCTGAATGAGATTGAAAATAACGTTTAATAAAAGACGGTTTCATCGCGAAACAGCGAATAACTATTTTCGTCCACGTGGGTTGTTAAAAGATTAATGTAACCGCTTTTATAACCCGGTTTCATTATTAATGAGGAGTTATTTTGAGTAAGCAGAGGGAGGGTCGGCTTGTGTAAACATCTATTCGAGTGAAAGGAAATTACAATGAGCGGACCGTCATCAAAATTTATTTCCATCTCATTGTTGCGAAGAACTCGGCATTTCAGTATGTCTTGATAACTGGACTTCTTGACAATATGTTGGCCAAACACAATCTCGTGCATTTATTTTTAATAATCGCGTTCTTCATATACTTTTAGTAAATTGTATTTCAGAAGCTTTCATTAAAAAGTCACGAGCAATCGACCATACGTTATACAATGTATTCTAACACTTGGAAGTGTATACATGTATTATACACGGTGGTTCACCAGATATTACCACCTCGATTTTCTGTCGTTATTACGTAGCAAGGAATGTTCATATATAATGTTGAATGGTTTCGAGGGAGGCGCATTCTGGTGTTGTGACCTATTTTGTAGGTGAACGCATAGTAGAAGTATGAAGTGATCAACATTTTTTAAAATGAGATTGCACTGTTTTCCCTGCACCGATCGATGAAACTTTACATTGGCTCCAAAAAGTATTGGCACACTTTTTAAAACGAAATAACTTTTTTAATATTGAATCGTACAACGTACTATTCTGTGGGATCCTAGAAGGCTTAGTTAGTTCTATTATTTTCAAAGAGCAATGTGTCTGTAACACACAGTAGATATATTTTGTCGGGGTCAATATCCGATGTTCCCGATTGTGCTCAAGAAAAAGTACCACGTGTCCTGCCCGAGAAAACAGGACGAGTCTTCCTGTCTGTGTCCAAATGGCACGTTGCTCCCTTGGGTAAGTCACGATCGAGTCTGCGATATTTTCCCTGGTCCCTCTGTTCGTCGGAGGAATCATCCACGTCCGCGATGTAAGACAACAGCTACGACAAGCCGTCTCACATTTCCTGGAAAAATGCTATTACGTCGAAGAAAGGGGAGTTCACCAATTATAAGAAGTAAATATATAAAATTTATTTTCTATTTCTTACATTATTTTGCACAATTGTACGAATATTTTGTTTTATTATATTTTCATTGGTTATAATATTAGTACATGGAATACATAGACAGGTCGAGGTGTGTAATGAGAGACCATATTAATAAGATTTACGAGTGGGAATCCATTTAACGAGGATCGCTTCAAATGCCACTATACAATGTATTTCGAATAATCGACACTTCACTGCACTCGTCAAACGTTCCGTCAGCTCGTTAATCAATCCGAGCGAAGTGAAAATTTATAGAGGTGTGTAGCTACAAGTGGCAGCATCATTACAGTGAAATCGTGCTATTCATAAAGCATTCTACTGTCCCTCCAAAAGTTTGATAAGAACTCACTCGTGTTATTTAAATCATGATTATCGTTAATTTAATGTCATGGCATGCAATTCTTTCTAAACACATTGTTTATACATATATTACATAAGAACTTAATTCTAAGCTCGATACTGTCGTATCAGCATGATTGCATCAACTGTGCTCTGTTGAAAGTCAATGAACAACTTGTTCAGAATTAGTGAAATTATATATTCAAATGGTATGACTCACGGATGAAGATCGGTGAGTAGATGGTCAGAAAAAGAGATAAGTATTACATGCTCGAAAGAAAGAGAACGGGATCGTGAGGGAGTGAGAGAGGGGAAAAAGAGCGAGACGTCGCGAACACAAGGGGGAGAAGCCACGGCGCCGTGGCACGTCGCGACGCTCAGTCTACCGGCGTCGTCCGTGCAACATCAACGCGTTTAGTCGTCGCTACCGTCGTTAAAATCGCGTGGAACCTCGATTTCACGGCCCCTACCGCCAAGTTTACGCGTGTCCGATCAAACGCCCCCCTTCCTCTGCACGAAATACCCCACTTCCTCCAGCGTTTTTTAACTATTCCAGTCAACAATCTGCTTGAAAACAGTGTTTGTCAGAACATTGAATAAAAATGAATTTCTTCGTACGTTCGTTGTGATGTTTTGAAAAGTCTGAGTGGTTTGTTGGTGGCAAAAAGTTTGACGGCTAAATTTGAAGTGGAAAGATTTGATAATCGTCGAAGTCTGCTATTTATAGAACAATTTAATGGTTATTTATAATTGAGTTTTCAAAAAGTTGGCTGGACTTTGTGACTCTGAGTTTTGAGCAAGGATCGCTCAAAATAATCATGAGTCGTTTCTGAGAACTACGGTGAACATTAACAACTCCCTTTGACGTTCAGAAAATTGCTCAAAATAATTGTGAATTGAAGCAACTCTTAAAATACTCGTATCCCACGTGTCAGATCTTATCACACTATATCTGCCAACTTAAAATAGTTTGAAGTTTAAATATAAGAGGTAAAACTATTGTGAGTATTGTTAGTTAAATTTTGGTAAGTTGTGCGTTTAAAGATAAAGAATTATCAGTAGCACTATTAGTGCGATCACAGGTGTTCAAATACCAGTTCATACTGAAAACTAATAGAAAAACATTGTTTCCGCTTGTGATTTTAATAATGGGAAGTGAAACTGTGGAATGTGGAAACTGAATGATTATGAGACCTGAAATTATGCAAGTATAGTAAGGATCGCTTTTGAAGAACGAATTTCCAACGCAGGGACAAACTTCTCATAGCAGAGAATTTATCAATATTGCATAACCAGAACGGTAAAAATATTTACATTTCACCGAGTATTGCTTACAATAATTTAAATACTTTAATGTTCATTTTTTACTGAAAATTGTTTAAAATATCGATTATGATTAAGACAATTTGCATAAAC